>NC_056729.1:763193869-763356369 GCF_019279795.1 Protopterus annectens
TAAACAAGGAGGGTTACAGTAAACAGGGGACTAGAGAATTCCTTTGGTCTGCAGCTATGGGTGACCTTTCACTGATGTACTATAATCAGTCCAACTACTTTCTCATGCTAGAAATAATGCTCACCTGTTACTTTGATATTATTCTTAAATGCTGTTGTTTGCTGGGGTAGCCACTGGCTCTGCTGCAAGCCTACGCTAGATTGAGTAGGTACTACAAAATAAATGAATTAAATAATTAAATTAGTTATCTATACTGACCTATCTTTTCATGTCTGTTTTTGTCCCCCTGTGTGACAGTTCATGGAATAACATTTGAGATTATGTATATTACAATACTTATCTGTTTACCTATTTGTCTATTTATCTGTCTATTACTTTAAGCATGAATATGTCATTGTTTCCATTGCAGGTTTGTATCACCTTGGATGAGTTAGAGTACATTCAGCAACACTGTTTATTTATTTATTTATTTGTTTGTTTGTTTGTTAACTAGGGTAGAACACTGATCCATGTGGATCTTTTTCAGACACAGTCCAGGAGCACTGCTTGGTTAAGTAACATGCTCAGAGATACTCCATTGTCAAACGGAGGGCTTTCCTGTAGTTTGTCAATGTGAATTCCTCAATAGTCATTTCCTCACAGGAAAAAAAAACTTTGAGAATCAAAATGCAACCTCCGTTTCCTATGGAAAATCATTACCAGTGCAATTTCTAAGTGAGTGCAGAGTGCATTCTTTTCAATCTTACCTTTAAGCATCCCTGTGACTAGCACTTTCTCTAATACCTGCTGGAAAGCACTAGGAAGCCTTAAACTCATACAAGCACTGAACTCTCCTTGTTAACAAGGAGAAATTAATAGTAGGCACTAAACAGCCTATAATTGCAAAGTACCTTGCTAAGGAAACAGCTCCTATACTTTACAAAGAAAAAAAAAGCCCCAAACCAGGCATGTCCAAGGGTCAGCTTCCAGTGATTTCTCCTGTCCACCTGGTGAATCTGGGCATACTGGGGCAATGCAGCAATTGCCTCATGTACACAGACAACCCTCTCCTCCTACCACCCAACACTACAACCTATGAGAGATGCACTTACATAGCCAAAATGGAAGCAAAGCTCTCTCCAAGCAAGATTGTGCTAAACAGTCAAGAGGAGAAGGTTAACACCCACACTACACCTCAAGCAACACATAGCCCTTCTAAACCCACACCACCAACACCCACATATAGCAACACTAAATCCACATATGCAGAGGCCCTTAACTGTAACCTGCCCAAGCAACAAAGACCTCTGAAGCTGAAATGCAAACAAACACCAATCACAACCAATGTGTCACATAGTTCACAACACCAGTGTGCCACCCAGCAACAGCCCCTAAGGCAAGACAATGTACCTAACACTTTAGTCATAGGTGACTCTATAGTACGGCACACTGATGTCCCTCTCACCAGGTTGAATAAGGAGAAAATTACAGTCAGCTGCCTGTCGGGTGCCAGGATCCGCCACATAACGCATGCACTCAAGTCACTCCACAACAAGTACAAATATGACTCTGTCATTGTCCATGTTGGAGTGAATGACTTGAGACATACTTCCCTGGACTACATGAAAAGAGACATGGAAGAGCTCTCGGATCATGTGGCCCAGGCAGGTATGACCCTCGCCCTGAGTAGCATCCTGCCTTCACCCAGAATGATACCACAATATAAGGATAAAATGATTGACTTCAACAATTGGCTAAGCTTATGGTGTCATTCAAAGGGGATCCAGTATCTGTCTGCCTGGGATGACATGACTGACAGACCACGATGCTTTGCCAAAGATGGTCTGCACCTGTAGCCCCTGGGATTCAGGTTACTGGCTAAGGCTCTTGCCACCCCTATAGTGCCTTTTTTAGGCAAACTTCAAAGGACAAAACCACCACCGTAACAGGTACAAGCATGCAAAATCTGAAGGTAATGCTACTCAATGCTAGAAGTCTAAACCTCAAAATGCACTCTCTTGAGGCACTCCTAAAAATGGAGAACATCGATATCTGTGCAGTAACTGAGACTTGGTTCAAGGCTCCAGAGAGCACCCCTGCAATACCAGGCTACAACTCTTACCACACTTTTCGGCCACCAAACCAGGACCAAAACACTAAAGGTGGAGGAGTGTCAATATTCACCAAGGATATTCACACCACCAGGCTAGCTGGCCAACACAATGTGTCTGAAATTCTCCAAGTGCAACTAACACTAGGTAAGACTGCAATCCCAATTGTAGCTTGCTACAGATCCCCCACCATACCCCAAGATTCTCACTACACCTTTCTAAACATACTGGAAAATATTAAGATAGAACCAAACACCCTAATACTGGGTGATTTTAACTACCCTGCCATTAACTGGGAAAACTACTCATGTCCCAACACTTTTGCGCAACGGTTCTTGGAATTCATAAATTCCAATGCCCTGGATCAACTAATCCATAGTCCCACCAGGGGCTCCAATATCCTAGACCTGGTCATTACCAACATGGGAAATCAATGTTCCATACCTATGGTCACCCCCTCGTTAGTCAGGTCTGACCATAAGCTAATCACCCTTAACATCCACATCCCACCCCCACCCCCCAGTAAAGAATCCACCATAAAAAAACTTCTCCAAAGCCAACTTCATGCTACTCAAGTCAGAAGTGACAAACTTCATGACACCCATGCAGATGGGAACTGAAAGTTCAACTGCTGAATCCTACACTAAGGCACTGTACGAGCACATATACTCATGCATGAATCGTGCCATCCCAAATAGAACCAAAATGCTCTCATCCAAAAAAAGGAAGCCAATCTGGTGGTCCCCTGCCATAAACAAACTTTACAACAAAAGGAAGAAAAATTTGCAGAAAAGAGGAAAATCCCAGGATGCAAAAAACTCCCTTACTAGCCTCAGTAAGAAACTGAGATGCCTCATAAAATCCTCCAAAGCTAGTTACGAAAATAAAATTGCCAAAGATTCCAAAGACAACCACAAAGCATTCTATAACTATGTCAAGAATCTAAATGGCGATGCTCAGATCTGCTCTGAGCTAAAACAGAATGGCATTAAATATACTGATCCGAAGGATATTGCCAATATCCTGGCAGATCGATTCAGTGCCAACTTCACCCCCCTCTCACCCCCTAAATGGCCCATCTCAATACCGGAAGATTGCCAAATTCCAGTAATAACGGCCACACAGGTACAAAACGCACTCTCTAAAGCCAAGAATACAGCATCCATGGGACCAGATGACATCCCGGGCTGTGTACTACATGAACTACAATATGAACTGGCACCTCACCTAAGTGTCATGTTTAATCATAGCCTCACCTCAGGTTTCGTGCCCACTGAGTGGCGCAGAGCTACAGTTATCCCAATCCACAAGGGGTGATCCACCTTGGATTCCGGAAACTACCATCCCATCAGTCTGGCAAGCCTTATCTGCAAGGCCATGGAGCGTATTATCATGGAACTTATAAACAAAGACATTGGCAACCTTCAAACACTGGACCCCACCCAGTTTGGGTTTGTGAAGGGCCGATCTTGTCTCCTGAACCTGATTGACTTCTTTGAATCAGTCTCCAGAGCCATGGACAAGGGTAAGGTGGTCCACACAGCCTATCTAGACCTTGCCAAGGCCTTTGACACCATCCCCCACTCTGGAAGCATAGATAAACTTACTAAGTTGGGCATTAATCCCTATGTCACCCAATGGGTTGCTAAATGGCTTACTGATAGAACCCACACTGTAAAAGTAGCTGACTCCAAATCCAGCTCCAGACAAGTGACAAGTGGAGTACCTCAGGGTTCAGTCCTGGGGCCGCTCTTGTTTGGCATCTACTTCTCTGAAGTACAGGTCAACACTAAGGGACTCTGGCTAACAAAGTTTGCAGATGACTGCAAACTGGGAGCCATTATTGAATCCCCAAATGATGTGGATACTCTACAAAAGGGCCTTACAGAAACAGATGCTTGGTGCCAGAGCCATGGGCTCAAGCTCAATGCCAAGAAATGTATTGTTATCCCTTTGGGAAAAACATGTATCCATGAATTACCATATAGGTGGCAGTACACTAAACACAGAAAGTGTGATAAGAGACTTAGGGACACAGGTGGACAGTGGTCTCACCTTCGATAACCACATCGCCACAACAGTCAGGAAATCCTTATATGTGGCACACCTCATCACGAAGGGCTTTTCATCCAGAAAGAAGGAGGTCATTGTCCCACTGTACTCATACCTCATTAGACCCATTATAGAATACAACGCCCATTTGGTATGTACCTCTCAAGACATCTGCAACAACTGGAAAGGCCTCAGAAATACCTCACTAAAAGAATCACAGGCCTAAAGCAGATGCCCTATACTGACCGCCTTAAAAACTCCAGCTATACTCTGTCGCATATCGCCTACTCAGAGGCGATCTCTGCTTAACATACAAGGCCATGTCAAACCCAGAGCTGTTGGACATGCTACACTTAAAGAAATCCCAATCCCTCAGAGCTACACGCTCCAGGGATCTAAACCTTGTCATCACAATAAACAAAACATGCTGGAGGATAGGTTCCTGACCCAGAGACTCCCAGACTCTAGAATAGATTGCCCATACATGTCAAGCAGAGTGCCTCTTTGGACCTCTTCAAGAGGAACCTTGACGATTGGATGGGAGAAAGGAAATTCACCCCAGGGATCACGTCAGTCACCCTGCTAGACAGGGGTCCAGGAAAGTAAATAATGTGGGAAGAAATAGCCAGGGAATTGTTATGGCTAGGCTTGTATAGGCCCTAGGGCTGATAGCCTAGTACCAACCTATGAACCTATGAACCTATTCACTTCTTTTGTGAGATTCCTCCCTTCGAGTTAGGGAGACCATGGAGTTTGTATATCTATATATATATATATATATATATATATATATATATATATATATATATAAATATATATATATATATATATATATATATATATATATATATATATATATATATATATATATGTTTGGGGGTGCAGATAGTGGGGCAAGGGGCTTACTTCCTGCAAAAAAATGCTTAAAGTTGAGTCTTTCACCCTTCTATTTGGGCGGCGTTGTTTTTTGTCAATACAAAAGGTCAGTGCTGTGTCTTTTAATATTTTATAGCAGAACCCCAATGGAGATTGAAGCAATCAAACCCAGGGTACAGGAAACAAGAAGCAGCTCATTGACAGCTCATAACATTAATTCTCGCTTTGTCTATAAGGGTCGCTTAAATTAATTTCAAAATTCTTGGTCATTAGTCTGCTTATTTCACCTATTTCATGACTTTTTTAATTTCATGATGCTTTCACTATACATAATCCTTCATAGGGATAGAATCAACCTTGATTTCTCCTTCTTAGAAGGAAAAACCTCTCTGTGCTGAGAAGGTGGTGTAGCTGGATAATGTGTTGCATGCTAAGGATCAGTGCTGGGCATTTTATGAATGTTTTTGTAATCTCTTCCAGACTACAAGCTTACATTCTTCTTACATGGCCTTACCACTAAATTAATATTTAGGTCAATCCTCAGGGACTCTGCAAAACAACTGTCTAGAATGTATATTGTTAAGACTCACCTCTAGTCTCCACTAGAGGAAGAATCATTGACACCCCGACACACTGCCTTAAAGGAATGCTAGTCATTGCTTTCCATGCCTGCCCCCTTCTCCCTGAAGCAGATCTTCCTGTATCTGAAGCACTGTTGGAACCCAGGTCACTTGCTGGTAGAGGGCCTGCCCTCACTTCCTTGAGGTGATCAGCCTATGTTTTGCTATTGTTCTTGGACTCCACAACATTGTGACCTCTGCCTATGGCTCTCCTCACCAAATTGTGTTTTCTTTCCCTTCTAAAAACTCCCTAGTTTATAAGTACTCCTATATTTGTAACTTTTCCAATCTTTGTTTTTTTTTTACCAAGATAAACATATTACACAAAAGTGTCATTCTGATCAACTCATGTCTTATTATGTGAATTATTCAGCGTCATACCAAAATCAAATGGAGATTGAGAGAATTGAAGTTTGGGTTAGATGATGAAGATAGCTAACTGTACATCAGCATAATTCCCCATGCAAAACAGCTATACAATTGTTTAAGTGCATGTAACACTGGATGAGCTTTGGGAAATGTCTGACTAGAATGTAATCCTTTGTTTATTCTGGTGTTTATACCTCTCCATTTCTCTTTTCTTTAGGTAAATATATTTACTTATTGCTGACAACTGCAAGAACTTATTTTTCTGTTGTGGCTCTACAGTTTCTACCCTGTTGTACCTTCTGTAATAATGGCTTAATACAATAATACCTTAACACAATATGAGTTCAAATCTGTTTCCTACATCCATTCTCTTCCAAATGGCAATGCCTCGTCTGACACACAAATCATTTGCACACATATAAATCTAAAATCTCTCACAGACAGCTTAATTCTACCTTTAGGGGCTGATTTCTTATTCTTATATGCCTTTAATAAGATATTTGCTCTTTTTAGTGTTATATCTGAAAACATTTATTTGTGGTTATTGCAGAAATATATGACATTATTGCCTGCTATACAGCTAGATTCTTAATTTCACCCCTGATTCCTATGGTGTATACTCATACTTATGCAGCTCCAAACACAGTACCTTGTCTTACCCAGCATTAGTTTCCTTTTTAACACCTACTGAATTAGCTTGATGCCTACCTTATGCATCTTAACTGATTTCTGTGGTGTATATTTTAGAAGTTTGTTTTTAACACTTGCACTATTTTTGTTGCCTTTCCAATAGCACATATTCTCATTATGGCCTTTCTCTGGTAGTTTCTACAATATTTTCTTTGAACCAGTAAACAGAGTGATTTATAACTTCTCAAGACAAACAAAGCCTGCTATATGCATGTGTGCTTACTGACAGTTTTAGTGGTAGTGCATTCAGCCACATCTTGTTATAACCCAGGGGCTTGTTTTGTGGTATTTATTTTGGACCGTCACCATGACCATCTTAGTGGCAAACATGTCTTATATATGCTATCAAGTTATGTACACACAGACATCTGTTTTCTAGTGTATTATATTATATAGTCCATTCTGAACCAGTAATGCTCTGAAAATCAGTATCCTTACAGTTTACAGCTAATACTGTAGTGATCCCAGAAAATACAAGGCAATTTGTTCAAAGACCATGTGTACATACCTTGCCAAAAACTACCCTTAGGCAGACAAGTCCTGGAACTCCTGATTTCATTTTAAAGCACTGTTCCAATTATCTAGCCTGCTTTTGAAGGCTGACAGGGAATCACTATGCTTGATATGCAGTGGAGTTTATTTCAGAGCAAAGGGAGTCACTGGGTGATGAACCTGTCCTGCCATTTAGTCTAATTTATTACCCAGTGAAGACTGAGGTATCTTGTTTTAGTGTTAGCTGAACTACTTGACTTACCAAGAAGAATGTGTTCACAGATAATAGGATCCCTGAGGGCATGGGAAGCAAGGCACAGGTCTCTTCTTATGAGCCTATATGACACAGAGTACAACGCCAGGGAATCCAGCCTCTCTTCATATTGATGATTTTTGAGGCCTGTGATCCTTTTCATGAGGAACTTCTGGGATCAAGGGATCTATCAACTTTTTTTGATACGTCTAGTGAGATACAGTAAATGCCAAAGCATGCATTGTATTCTGTAATGGGTCTGACCAAGGCAGAATGCAGTGGAACAATAATTTCCTTGGTTTAAGAACAGAAACTCTTGGTGATTAGTTGAGAGATATAGAATGATTTTCTATTTGCAGTAAATACATGGAAGTCAAAGGAGAAGTAGTCATCAACCAGGCACCCATATCCCTGATAACTGTCTCACTAAATAGTGAGATGTTGTTCATGCAACAGACAATATCAATTTGACGTTTAACAGAGGAGATCATGCGCCATTTCTTAGCATTTGGTAGGAGTCCTTTTTTGGTGTAGCAGGAGATGAGTCACATTAACTCATTTTGAAAGGTAGTTAGTACTGTCATTGATTGATTTAACAACTACACACAATCATTGTCAAGCTTCTTTGACCAGAGCATTTTGCTTTTAGTGCTAAGGTCAGAACACAGAACCCCCAAGGGATACCACTTTTCATCTTTTCCCCTAACTGAGGATGTATCAGTGACTCAAATAATATGCATTCTGTCCTTGAGCCAGTTTGAAATTTCATTCTTCTGTTATAAAGTTTGTTTTTATTGACTACCATAGTGGTTTCTTATTGAATATAGTTGCAAAATGATTCTTCGATGTGGTAAATGAAAATTTCTTAGTTTAAACTGCATAATCCCACAAGGCACAAGGAGTAGAAATATGCTATACTTCATTCTCACAGACTTGGCCCCAGCATGCTTCCTATCCCTGGTTAGTCTCTCTTTAGTTATCTAATACCACCAACTGGTTACCATCACTATCAGAAGGTTTAAAGTCTTGATAAACACAGAACCCAGGCAAGGAGAGGTACTCTTCATACACTTGAACCACATCTCAGTTACTAAACAAACATGGATGTGTTTAAGGTGCAGAAATGTCTCCAGATCATGCAGTTTATTACTAGGACTTTTGGCAGTGAGAACAGCCATGTTGATGCTTTCAAATTTATTGTATTTAATGGCTAGGTTGGGATATTAATTAGATGAACTCTGTCTACAAATATACAATGGGGGTAGCAAAGTCTATGGCCAATATTTGGAAACCCTTAAATGAGGGGTGTATACCATTTATTGCAAAGTGAGCTGGATTGTCCATCCTTTTATCTCAGGGCAACATATCCTGGGCCACCCTAGAAAGACTCCACCTACTTAGCCAAATGTTGCATCCAATTATCTTTTCTCTGACATTATGAATCATTCTTAGTGAAGGAAAGATCAAACTTGTGTAGGAAGCTCCAGTAAGTTCTTCACATTTGTTAAGGGTTTTCTTTCTTGATCATATACTTGCATTTACCACAATTGAGTCATAATTGCTTGTTGGTGGGGAAAGTCCTCAGAGCTCTTGATAAGAGAAAGCTAAGTATAATATAATGTCACATTGTCTAACAATGGAGTCAGTAAGATGTTTTGAGAAGTTGATTTATATCTATTAGGCACTGGAATGTTATGTTTTCAGTGGTGTGCCTATGAAGGGTTGCATGTAAAAGATCTATCTGGGGATTTTATTAAGAGTTCTAGGAGGATTTGGTAGTGTTTGGTTTAGGCATCAGCATATAAAAGTTTTGTGATTTCGCTATGAGAATGGTGCATTTTTGTGTTTGGGGAAAGCAATGGTATGCTCACTGCTTACATGGGATTATCCTCCCTTCACTAAGAATGATTCATATGCAGAATACAGCTTCTATGGGACCTGATAATGTCCATGGCTGTGTTCTACATGAACTACAGAGTTAGCTGGCACCTCACCTGTGTGCCCTGTTCAACCACAGCCTCATCTCAGACTTTGTCCCTACCAAATGGCGCACTGCTACAGTCATTCCTCTCCACAAAGGAGGAGTAATTACAGACCCTGGAAACTATCGCCCCATTAGCCTGACGAGTCTGATATGCAAAGCTATGGAATGCATCATCATGGACCTAATAAACAAGGATAGAGGGAACCTCCAAACTCTGGATCCCATATAGTTTGGTTTTGTGAAGGGTAGATCATGCCTGCTCAACCTGGTTGGCTTCTCTGAGTCAGGCACCAGAGCTGTGGATGAAGGCAAGGTGGTTCATACAGTCTACCTTGATCTGGCCAAGGCCTTTGATACTATTCCCCACTCAGGAATCACAGAAAAACGAAGCTAGGCATCAACCCATATGTCACTAGGTGGGCTGCAAACCGGCTCACAGACAGAACACACAGTGTGAAAGTAGCTGACTCCAAGTCATACTGCCAACCAGTCATGAGTGGAGTCTGACAGGGTTCAGCCCTGGGTCCTCTCCTGTTTGGTATTTACTTCTCTGAAGTCCAGGCCATCAGGAAGGGACTCTGGCTGACAAAGGTCACAGATGATTGCAAGTTGGGAGCTATTATTAACTCCCCAAGTGATGTTGACATCCTACAGAAAGGCCTCACTGAGACCAACAACTGGTGCCAGAACCATGGCCTTAAGCTCAATGCCAAAAAATGTGTCATCATCCCCTTTTGAAAAACCCTGTTCCCATGAATTACCACCTCAATGTTTGTCCACTGAACACATAAGGCATTATAAGAGATCTGGAAACACAGGTAGACAGCAACCTCTCTTTTGACCACAGCATTGCCACTGTGGTCAGAAAGTCCTTCTATGTGGCACATCTCATTACTAAGGGTTTTGCATCCAGGAAGAAAGAGGCCATTGATCCCTCTACTCTTCCTTCATTAGGCCAGTCATTGAGTACAATGCCCCATTTGGGATGTACCTCACTAGACACCTGAAACAACTGTAGAGGCTGCAAAAGTACCTCAGAAAGAGGATTCTAGGCCTTAAACACTTGTCCTATATGGACAGACTCAAAACACTCCAACTATTCTCTGTCTCATATTGCCTCCTTAGAGGAGATCTCTGCTTGACATACAAAGCCATGTCTGACCCAGCTCTGTTAGAAATGTTACATCTAAAGAAATCCCAATCCTTCCACACCACACACTCCAGAGACCTCTATCTCATTACCACAATCAACAGAACATGCTGGAGGGACAGGTTCATAACCTAGAGAATGCCCATGCTATGGAATAGACTTTCCATACATGTCAAACAGAGCACTTCAATGGCCCTCTTCAAGAAAAATCTTGATGAGTGGATGGGAAATAGAAAATTCACCCCAGGGATTACTCCAGTGGCTCTACTCGACAGAGGCACTGGGAACTAAGGTTAGTGGCATGATGCCAGTGTAATCCTATGGACTAGGCTTGTAAAGCAGGACCATTAGCCTAGTACACACCTATGAACCTATTTTAAGGAACATTTTTTAATGGAAAAATGGAAGGAAGGAGAATACACAACCACATAGGATATGTAGGAAAAAGCAAAGTGCAACCTGGTATAGCCACTAATAAATCTGCACATGTTAGCACAGGGCCACCTAAGTATGTATAGCCTAGTGCATGCTAGACAGCCACCCATGAGATGAAAAAGAATGATTTTTGCAGTAAAGTCTTAGTGAATCTGCAATTGTGCATGGTAATGCTAGGCTTATAAAGGTCCTGGTGGTTGTTAGCCTAATATGTACCTATGAATCTGTGAATCACTATCCGGCTACAACTACTGAGGTGGTACGCTCAGCACAGCTAAGCACAGCTGATATTAGTGCATAGCAAACAAAAGTAAAAGTCTAATGAAAACGAGTTACAGTTTTGACCACTTAGTGTCTTTCTACATAGAAATAGCAGTTGATGTACTCTCTGTCTACAAGAATCTCTGCTGTCTCAAGTTGGTTTTCATATTAGAGTAGAAACAAGCTAATTGTAAACAGCAAAGACAGTGATTTAAATGGGAAACAACAACTACAACAGCAAAGATTAAATTCAGCAAAAATAGCAATAAGACTAAGTATAGAGGGAAAATGTGAAAAATAACTTTTCTTAAGTTATTTCTATCATAACAAAGGTTCAGAACACCTTTCTAACTTCTCAGGCTGAAGAAAAAAGGGCTTAGGTTTCTAGAATACTTAAAGACAAAGGGAGGGTGCAACTAACCTCAGTATACAGCAAGCAGTTGCTGTTGTTGTGTCTTTCAGCTTTTCCCGGTTAGGGGTCGCCACAGCAGAACTCCAGTCCGCTAATGATTGGTTGTTGATTTTTACATGCCAAGTTACCAGCTGTGACGCACAACCTTCAATATAGGGACGCCCATTCACACATGTCTCCACGCAGAAGACACTCTAGCTGAGAATTGAATCGGACAGTGTCTTACTGTGAGGCGACAACGCTACTGCGGATAGTATACAGCAAGCAGTAAAAAAGTAGAGGTTCTTCTAGTGAAGGTACATTACTTTGCTAAAGTTTCCAGTAAGCCAGGCACTAACTGGTGACATGTTTAGGTGTTTTTCATTGGACGTTTACTTTTACTTTTTTTTTTTTTTTTTTTTAGTATACAGCAAGCAGTAAAAAAGTAAAAGTCCAATGAAAAACACCTAAACATGTCATCAGTTAGTGCCTGGCTTGCTGGAAACTGTAGCAAAGTAATGTACCTTCACTAGAAGAACCTCTACTGTCTTGGGATGGCTCCTATACTAGGGCAGAAACAAGCTAATTTTAATCAGTGAAAACAGTGATTTAAATGAAAAAAAAAAAGCAAAATAGATCAAATTCCGCAAAAATAGCAAGTCAACTTTAACAATAATAGGGAAATATTTTAACTGCAGATAAAAAGTGCAAAAAATAAAAACACCTTTCCTGAGTTATTTTTGGTGTAGCAAAGGCTCAGAACAACTTTTTCAACTTCTCAGGCTAAAGCAAACAAGCATAGATTTCTAGAGTAGTTTCTAAAAGACAACAGGAGGGTGCAGCTAAGCGAAAATTAAAAAGAAGGAGACTAATGACAATAAGCTAGAAATTCATAAAAAGTAGTGCTAGCTATCTTGGCTAGCTAGAAGTATACTTTAGTTCATTCCATGAAACATATATAATTCAGCAGTAATTTTAATGTTTTCAAGTATATGTTCAACTGCAATCTGCACAAATAATCAAGTAAACTTTACTGGTGCTAGTATATGTAACAACCCTTATTTGTGACACCCATTGAGTTAAGCAGCACTGTGACCCATGTAAAATTGTTGTCTTACAAACCTGAGAATTAAGCTCCACTATTCAATATAAGGTGCTATGTTGTCCTTCACTAACGTCATTTTCCACAAGGTTAACAAGCCCTGCCATTTGCAGCTGCTCTCTTACTCCTGTACCTGCTCCACATTCATTAGTTAATCTTTAGTAATGTCAAGACCACATGTCTATTGCTTTTGCTACAAATTAATTATGCATTTAGTAGTGTTGATGTTTCTTTGTTGAATTTGTTTTCATTCAAAAAGGGAGATTTTGTTCTCTTTTTGATAGAATTTACTTGAATGGTTTTCATGGAAAGAGTTATTTCACATAAGATAACATTCATACGTTTGGAATATTTTGCAATACAAATTAGTGTGGTGATTCAGAAATATGGATAGCATGAAGGCTCAAAAAGGTGCAGTATGCAGTGTATGCAAGTGAGTGCTTGGTGATACAGAGAAGAGGAGCACTAATTAAATGGGACATTTGGTAGATGCAACTGAGGAAGCCCAAAATGGTGAACCAATTCAGAAACATAAAAAAGCCTATCTTATACACCAAAAATCATGGTGTACATGAATGGGGTGATATTTGCAGGAACAACAGCTGTCACTCAGCAGGATCTGTGCTGCCTCAGAGTCAGTGCCTGCAATGCTGTGAGTCATTGCCATTATTGTCAATGTTTGAGGTGCGGACAAGCTGCTGACAATGCAGCCATCTGACTGACTGAGATTGTGGACTGTTTCCATGCAGGCAAGGAGATTGTATAGGACCTATAACTGTGTCATCAACAAACAGAATTGGGGACAATGGATGGGATGTGCATTCTTGTGGATACTAAATTATGAGTACTTGTGACTGTCTTAGCTATCAGGACCTTCCCCCTTCACCGTTATTACTGTAATGTCACATGGTCCTGGCATGGTTAGGTCTATCTTCACCCTTTGCTGTTATTACTGTAATGTCACATGGTCCTGGCATGGATAGGTCTATCTTCACCCTTCACCATTATTACTGTAATGTCACATGGTCCTGGCATGGATAGGTCTATCTTCCCCCTAAACCTTTATTACTGTAATGTCACATGTTCCTAGCATGGATAGGTCTATATTCGCCCTTAACCTTTATTACTGTAATGTCACATGGTCCTGGCATGGATAGGTCTATCTTCACCCTTCACCATTATTAATGTAATGTCACATGGTCCTGGCATAGATAGATCAATCTTCATCCTTCAACCTTCACCATTATAACTGTAATGTCACATGGTTCTGGATTAAGATGACCACTGTTCATACTGTTAAGGAATCACTGCCTTATCTTCCCTTCTAGCTGCCTAATGATGATGATGATGATGATGATGTACTTTACCACTGGTTTCATTAGGGACTGAACTGACAACAGCTATAGATTGCTTATGCTGGACAATAACAAGAGAGATGAAAAGGCTATGTCAATGAGATTAAGATGTCCGTTGACCAATGAGCACTGTTACTGCCTGGCTCCTTAAGGTTCATATTAGCTCTTGTCTATTTAATACAGAGCCTTGACATAAATGAAGAAATAAATGCTTATTTCTGACTAACTTATGCTCAGGTAACCTATCAACTGGGAATAATCAGCAAGATTATCTCTATAGAAGAAGATTAACTGCGATCAAGTCTTGTCAAGTCTTGGGCCCTTAACATGAGGTGAGCCTACCATTCTAAAGTGATATCTAATAGTAAGAGAAATAACTAGGCCAAAGATGTATGAACAGGAAACCAATACGGAAATACAAACTATAAAATGTAAAATTCTGCAGTTGCTTCACCTGACAATGAAGTTATTTCAGAAGGGTTCCTATTACTTGATCAAATGTTTAGGGTAGCAAATACCTGAAAGTCGATCTGGTAATAGCGAAAGCAAAAAAACACGAGTGGCTGATTTAAAGCAGGGAAAAAATTCCCTTGGCTGTTATGCGGATTATTCCCCTTTCCCCACTGTAGAGCGATCTTGGAGTTGGTATATTTACTTAGGGGGGAGTGGAGGGCACAGCCCCCACTTTATTTTGGTTTAATTTTTTTTTTTTTTTTTTGCGGCCGAGGGAATTCATTCCCTACATTAAATCAGCCATTCGCTGTTTTAATTTTTCGATATTACCAGGTCAATGTTTAGGTATTCGCTAACTTAAACTTTCAATCGGGTAATATAGATGCATTTTAAAAAGACCCACAAGAGGTAAAACACAGGAATCTGCTAAAAACATAATAAAAGCAAAAATGGATTATCCTGTGAATCTCAAGAACTTAAAAATGGCACTACAACCACTACAACTATCCAGTCAAAACTTCTCTGATCAGCTACAGTCTTTTGGAGATTATATCAGTCAGATTATGACAAGAATAGTGAAATCAGAAGCTAAGATCCTTGAAAATTAAATCAAGTTGGATAAGTTACAGTTAAACTCTGAGTCTCACGTCAAACAAATCCAAGACCTTCAACAAAAAGTCATTGAATTAGAAGCTAGATCGAGACAAAACAATATTATCATAAGAGGACTACCTGAGCATTATAACTCTTTCAACCTTGCTGATACCATAAAACAGATCTTAGGCTCATTGCTGGACAGTACAACTGACGCAAATTAAATTATCATAGAAAGAGGTCACCGGGCCCCAAGAATCTCACAAAACATTGATACAGTAAGACAAATCTATGTCCGGTTCTTGAATTATCAAGATGTGTTTAAAATTCTAACATCAGCCAGAAAGAAAAACAATTTCTTATGGAATACTATTAAACTGTCTTTTTTACAGGATTTACCAGTACAAATTAAACAGGATAGACAGAAATTATCCCCTTTTTGCGCTTACCTTGTTAAAAAAAAATTCCAGATGAAATACCCATGTGTTCTTGCATTTCAACATAACGATAAATTCCTGGTGATTACACCGAAAGAAGCAAAGAGTGCCTTCCTGACAGCATTTGGTGAAGTTCCTTCAGGTGAAATATCTGGATTAGGACCAACATTTCATATCTGGATTGGTTTTATCATAACTGGAGCACTGAAATTTTCTTCTTCTTTACTATTGTTCATACTGTTGATTATTTTTGTTTAGTGGATGTTCCTAGATGGGTTCTATTGCAAGAGAAATAGGTAGCAAAATTATTGGATGCTGTTTAAACCTGATTTATTTAGTCTATGCACCCACACATATTTACTTCATCTCAAAGACAAAAACACCCCTCTGAGCTGGTAGAGTCAAAAATAGAAGAATGTTGTGTACACATAGCTTCTCTGACTCGATTTTAGTTATAGTTAGATTTAGTTATAGTATTTGCCATTCACAGAGACTCTGATCAAAAATAAACTGGCAAGTTAACCTGTTCTGTGTCCAGAAATTAAACCATATTCTCTCGCAACTTTTTAATGGAAAATGGAATCTGGACATATGACGTTAAAGTTGGGTTGGTTTGGAAAGGACCAGCGTATGTATAATTGTCTCTGCAGTTGTTAATCATCAATATTGAGGAATTGTCACTAATTCTGCCCTTTATAAGAGGGGATTATTGATGTATGTGATGGCTGTGCCCTGGCCCAGCAATCAAGGAGCCTCAGTCCTCACCACTAACACCAGGGAGGGCATCTCATATAAGAGGAAAGGATAACAAATACACACAGTAAAGTACAATTTCCCTTAAGTGCACACAGAGACCACAGTCAGTATGGGGCTAGTTGCTCCCTTGCTCCCCAGGTCCCCAATAAGACTCCCCACTGGCACAGATCTCAGCCTAGCTGGCAAGCTAACCTCCAGTGCCCTCTCTGTCCCACCAGTGCATCATGTCCCTGTCCAGGTAGCTGACACACCACACACACTTTGAGATAAGTATTTATACAACTTCATAGACACTCCTGGGAAAGGCTGACACAGATTATCCAGCTGTGCCCCTTTACCCAGACTATACAGTAGTAATTACTACTACCACCAGCTAATACTTATCAGCTACACAAAGGCCCTTAAAAAGGTGTCCAATTATTACTGTGCAATATTATTATCCAATTGGTAAGTGTGACTAATCAGTCTAAGGCTTATTAGAGTGGTCTTGTACAATAAACTCAATAAATATGCAATGTACTCTAGAGCTTAACTTAACTCTACACAAACCAGTCACAGGTAAAAGGTTTTTAAAAATATTTAATAATAAATAATTAAAAATACAAGACAAAACTACTACACCACAGTGCTGTCCAAGAGTTCAGAGATCACACAGAAACTTAAAGCAATACAGTAGGGAAGTTTTGATATAACAGAAAAACACTTAAGTCTAATCTTTATAGTCCTAGCTATTTCTACAAGAAAACATACTTCCAAGATACTACTTACATAAAGAGATCATAAGGCAGTGCTGAAGGTTGGATATCAAGATCAGAATGCTTAGGGTCTCTCTCTCAACAATAGTTTTTAAAATCACTCAAACATTTCTGCTGGGCCCTCCCAGATTACATCATTTTGACACTTAGATTTTCCCAGTATACACATTACATCATTTTGACACTTAGTCTGGAGTTCCAAAGCCAACAGGCTACATTATTTAACAATCTAACACCTGCTCAGGAAACTACAACAATAAAAGACATTTCACATGTACACTCTAGTAATTATTCCTTAAGTTAAAACAATAGAAATAATGTTCAGCTAGCCTCTTCGGCACCACTATCTAGATCAAAGGGTATACAAGACATAATTTTAACTTCAAAAGAACAGATGTGAAATGCTTGGCTTTAGTTTTCCTTACAGCAGATGGCAATGTTGCTACAATCTTGAAGCTCACATTTTACAGTGTTTTCTTTCATTTAAGAAACAAGCCTGTATTTTACATTTATATTTACAAATGATAGAATTATGTATCAAATTCTATTTGACTAGGCTGGCAGCCTTCACTCCTTCTTCCCCAATCTCCACCCCCCCCCCCCGGAGAACTCAAGCTAGTTTTTCAAGTGACTTTTGAGAAACATCACTTGAGAGGGTTAAGTCTATCTGAGGGTACCTCACCGTATTCCCTGTCTTGAGAGCCCATCTGCATTGGCATTGCTTATCCCACTGCGGTGCTGCACTGACATATAATATGCTTGCAACCCCAAGCTCCATCTTAACAACTTAGCCTTTTGCTGACTGGCTCTGTTTAACCATGTTAGAGGGTTGTGATCTGTCATAACAGTGAATTTCCTTCCATACAGATAAGGCTGAAGTTTCTGCAGTGCCCACACTATGGCTAGACATTCCTTTTCTATGGCTGCATAGCATTCCTCCCTGGGTTGGTGTCTATGACTGAGATAAACCACTGGGAGCTCTTCCCCCTCTGAAGAAATCTGGCTAAGTACAGCCCCCACCACATGGTTCAAAACATCCACTTACACAACAAATTCTTTGCTGTAATCTAGACTGGCTAACACAGGGGGTCCTCTCAAAGCTCCCTTACACTTTTATATAGGAAGAACTTCTTATAGGTTAGTACTAGGCTAACTGCCCTTGTGAGCCATTTTAAGCCTAGCCAATTATCACCTGTTAGATTCAAACCCTGTACCTTGTGTTTGTAAGGCAAACACCTTAACCATTAGGCCACCCTCCCAACTCTTGCAATGCCTGCTCACATGCTGGGGTCCACACTACCTTATCTGGCCTGTTCTTCCTTGCCAGGTCTGTGAGGGGAGCAGCTATGGTACTATAACTAAGGACATACTTTCTGTAGTACCCTGCTGTCCCTAAGAATGCCCTCACCTGCTTTTTGGTAACAGGTGCAGGCCATGCCTGAATAGCTTCCACTTTGACAGGTTCTGGCCTTATCTTACCACTCCCCACTCTGCCATACCCACCTGAGATTTGCTCGACTTAATGGTCAACCCTGCCCTCTGTATTCTGCCCAGCACTTCCCTGACATGCTGAAGGTGTTCTTGCCAGGAATGGCTGTAGATGGCAATATCATCTAGGTAAGCAAGGGCAAACCCTCCTGCTCCTTCTAGGATATGATCTACCAGCCTCTGGAAAGTTGCTGGGGAATTCTTCATCCCAAAGGGCATATTTGTGAACTCATACAAGCCAAAAGGAGTCACAAAGACTGACTTCTCCCTAGCACTGGGAGTCAAGGGCACCTGCCAGTAACCCTTGGTAAGATCAATGGTTGTAAGATACTTAGCCCCACCCAGCTGCTCTAGGACCTCGTCTGTCCTAGGCATGGGGTAAGCATCCGACTCTGTGTGACTATTTAATTTCCTGTAATCCACACAGAACCTGGTGCTGCCATCCTTCTTTGGCACCAGCACCACTGGTGAGGCCCAGGGACTGTTGGACTCCTGAATCACCCCTAGTTCCAACATCTCCTGTACCTCTTCTCTCAGAGTCTGTCTGACACTCTCAGACACCATATAAGGGGCCTGCTTAATAGGTTTTTGTGGTCCTGTATCCACCTGGCGCTGCACCCGTTGGGTGCACCCTGGTTTCCCAGTGAACATGTCCCCAAATTCCTGCAACACTGCTTGGATTTCTCAAACTTGGTTAGGAGATAGCTGCTGGGACATTACTACCCCTTCCACTGAGGTGTCAGCCCAAGACTTACTGAGGAGATCATTCCCCAGATCTCCCTCAGACTCCTCCTGCAATCCACTGCAAATGCTCAGCACAAGGGCCTCTCTATCATGGTAAGGTTTCATCATGTTAACATGGTACAATTTGTCCCCCAGCCTTCTGCCTAGCAGTTCCACCATGTAGTTAACATCATTTACCTTTTCTTACCACCTTGTAGGGACCCTCCCAAGCTGCTTGCAGCTTGTTGTTTCTGACAGGAATAAGAACCATTACTTGCTGTCCCACAGCATACTCTCTAGCATTCCTGTCATACCACACCTTTTTCCTGTTGTTGTGCTTCTACCAGGTTCTCCTGGGCAAAGCCCATGAGTTCCCTGAGCCTTGTCCTGCGGTTTAGGATGTATGCCACACCAGACTCTTTGTGAGGTTCACACTCACCTTCCCACTCATCTCGAATTATGCACAGAGGTCCCCTCATCCTATGCCCATACACCAACTCAAAGTGTGAAAAACCTGTGGATTATTGGGGAACCTCTCTGTAAGCAAACAACAGATGGGGCAAATATTTGTCCCACTCCCTCTTAAACTGATCTGCAAATGCCTGTAGCATGGAGTTGATTGTAGAGTTTAACCTCTCAATAAGACCATTAGTCTGGGGATGGTAGGGGGTGGTCTTCATGTGCTTCACCCCACAAGACTTCCACAGACAAGCCAGCAGGTCTGACATAAAACTGGCACCTCGGTCAGTCAGTATTTCTTTTGGGAAACCTACCCTGCTGAAAATCTCTAACAAAACATTTGTCACCTTCTCTGCCTCAATGGAGGACAAAGACACTGCCTCAGTGTAACGTGTAGCATAATCTACTACCACTAGAATATACTTTTTCCCTGTGGAACTTGGGGTACTCAGAGGACCCACAATATCCATTGCTACCCTCTAAAATGGCTCCTCAATCACAGGCAAAGGCATCAAAGGAGCTCTCACCTTGTCTCCTGCCTTGCCTACATTTTGGCACTGCTCACAGGTCCTGCAGTACCCTGTTACATCTCTGGAAATCCCAGGCCAATAGAAGTTCTGCATTATATGCCTGTTTGTATGTTTTATGCCCATATGACATGCAAAGAGAATATCATGGGCTATGGCTAGAAGCGCCAAATGGTAGGATCTAGGCACTACCAACTACTGTACTATCTCACCTTCTAGCCCTCCCTCAGGGATCCACTCTCTGTACAGTAACCCTTTGTCCCAGTATACAGATTCCCCCTTCCCTTGAGGATCAGGTGCCTCCCTAGCTACTTGCCTCAGGCCTTGCAATGTAGGGTCTGAGAGCTGAGCATGTCTCAACTCTCTCCTTGTCACCCTTCCCAGCTCCCCTTCCACAGGAAGTCTGGCATCCTCTGACAGTGGTGCCTCACTGTCAGCCTGGTTACAACTACTCACCTCTACCTTTGCAGTCACTCTGTCCAAGGGACCATCAGTACCCACAAGCAGCTGTGGCTCACCTTCAGTCTCACTGCTACAGAGTAGCTCCCTCCCTGAAGTAACCACCTCAGAAGTCCTGGCTGCAAGCATGCAGTCTGTCTGTGTCTCCCTCAGGCTACTGGACCCACATGCTTATCTCCTAGCCTCATTGCGTGTAACTGCATAAGTACATGGTACAGCCTCATCCAAATCTTTCCCTCTCAGAACATCTGCAGAATGGTAGTTTATTACCCCTGTTGTCTCAAGGCAATCTACTATTGGCATTTTGTCTTTCCCACTTACTGGCTCCCTCAACTTTGGTTCCCCACCTTGTCTCCGTGGACATCTGTATGCCACATGGCCCCACTGGCTGCATTCAAAACATTCACCCTAGGTCCTGGACATGTACCTGGACTAGTGGCTTCCCCCTGCTACTGGCAGATTCTGTTGGGACAGTCTGTGCTGCCCACCATGGGTTCCTTTAGACCCATGAGCAGTACTGGTTGTCCCCTTCCTGTGCAGGGCTGCCCTGCTTGCCAAGTATAGGTCTCCCTTCTTCCCCAGCTCATCTGAAGTAGCACATTATGTATCAGCTAACCAGATCCTCATGTCCTCAGGCAAAGTGCTAAGGGCTTGTTCCCTCACCAAGAGGTCTGTGGGATCCCTGTGGGATCAATATTATAAGTACCTCCCTCTAATGAAACATATAGTTTATTGTCAATTTGTGGATTATGGATTCATGGAATGTTATGAGGATTCAGCTCAGTAAAAAGATAATTTTTTTCACCTATTTTATAAACCAAAAGCTAATATTATTTTGGTTCAAGAGACACACGTTATCTGAACATTGGAATCAAGAAAATGGAAAGAACTGGATCAAAATAATTGCCACAGCTGTTAAAAAAAATCTAATAGTCATTGGGTTGCCATTATAATTAAGAAAAGATTCCAAGGGAAGAGTATAATATATGACACTGATCCTGATGGAAGATGGTGTTATATTACATTTCATTTATTACATTTAGATAAGCCAATTTTCTTACTAAACATATACGCCCCTTGTACTAATCAACATGTATTTTTTATGTCTTTATATAAAGTTTTAACAGGATTTAGTGACCATTATATAATAATAGGGGATACTGGAACTCATACCAAGACCTCAAACTGGACAGATCTAATCCTAATAAGAATTATAATACCCACACCACTAATATGATTCTAGAACTAAGGAATGGTTTTGATCTTTTTGACCCTTCAATTTCCCAAAACAATATGCCTGCTAAGGACAGATATACATACATCTCACAATGTCATAAAGTCTGGTGTAGAATTGATTTTTTTAAATTTCTATCTATTTCTTAAACATAAGATTTGCTTTCTCTTTGGAGCCCAGATTTTTCTCGGATCATTCAAAGATTTCCCTTAGTTTTGACTGGTCATTCAAAAATAACAAATTAAACAGAGGATATAACTGGACCTTAAATTCTTATTTGCTATCTAAAGAAGTTGTTATAGAAGAAGTGAATAGATTATTAAAAGACCTTCTGGATGAGTTGTCCTCCCCCAAATTGCCTATTGACATATGCTGGGCCTCTA
Organism: Protopterus annectens; assembly: GCF_019279795.1. Lineage (NCBI taxonomy): Eukaryota > Metazoa > Chordata > Ceratodontiformes > Protopteridae > Protopterus > Protopterus annectens. The sequence goes on from NC_056729.1 coordinate 763,216,258, forward strand.
CCAAAGCCCAGATTAGAGGTCTTTTAGTTAATATAGCTTCCTATTATAAAAAAACTTCACAACATAAGTAAACATTCTATTAAAAGAAAGATCAATGAAATGGAAATCGAACTACAAATAAAACAGAGTCAGGAAAATGAGGCTGGATTAGATTTGCTATGGAAGGACCAATATCTATTGAATATGAATCGACTGGACTTCTGTGAAATTAAAAATTTAGCTAACTACTTGAAATGGGCACACCTTCCATCTAAATGCCTTGCTAGATTAATAAATCAAAAGAAAACGTCTTCCATAATTTCAGAAATATGCTCTCAGGAAAGATCATACTGTTCTAATACTGAAATTATTCATCTGTTTGAAGAACTATATTCCAATATTTATGGCCCACAGGCACCTTGGGATTCCAGCCAAGAGACAGAACAATTTTTGAGCCAATTAACGTTTCCAAGAATAAATTCATTACAACAAGAGTCTCTGGTGATGCCTATTACCCAACAAGAAATAATAAATGTTATTAATAGCCTAAAACTGAATAAAACTCCTGGACTGGATGGATTCACGGCAGAATTTTATAAGACTTTCTGTCCAATAATGTCTAAGGTTCTGCTGATATTATTTAACCACATAAGAGAAAACAAAATTAATGATATTCATCTCAATGCCTCTAAAACTATATTTATACTAAAGAAAAATGCTGACCCCGCAAGTCCCTGGAGTTATAGACACATCTCTTTAATTAATTTGGGCATCAAAATATTTACTACAATTATGGCCAGTAGACTAAAACCTATTATGTCTATCATTGTTTCACACTCCTAGTCAGGTTTTATCCAATCTAGACAAACTTCTGACAATACTCTCATTCTAGATACATTAATAAAACTTTTGAAGCAGACACGTGATCCTCTATTCACTATAGTAATAAATCTTGGCTTCCTTCTAACAGTTCTCCCCTATTTTGGACTCCCTGAAATCTTTGGGCAAATGGTAGAATCACTATATACGAACACTTACACTACTCTCTTTATTAATAAATTCACATCATCAAGGATTCAGATTAAAAATGGAACAAGACAGGGATGCCTGTTATCTCCATTTCATTTTAACTTGTACATTGAACCTCTCTTCTTATTGATTAATCAGAAAACTTTTCATCATATTCCTACAATATATAATATTAGTGTGGCATTATTAGCTTTCCCAGATGATTTAAACCTATACTTTAGATTGCTAAGTTCCAACTTACCAAAAATATTTAAAGCAATGGACATGTTTTCAAAAGTCTTGAACTATAAATCAAACATGGAGAAATCCTCAATTTTTCTGATTAATCTTCTGAAGCCTTTCTTCAGACGTATTCATACTTTTGAAGTTCAATTAAAAGATACCATAAAATATTTGGGAGGGTTGTTCCATAATGATCTTAAACTAGTTTACTAAAATAATATCATTAAATTGTGGACAGGCATACAACAAGATTGCAACAACTGGAATAAACGTCATCTCCTCTTCCTCTCTAAGGCCGATACGATCAAGATGAATATCCTGCCAAGATTGTTGTATTTGTTCAACACTTCCTGGATTCCAATACATAATAATTTCTTCAAAAGAGTTCACTCCTTCCTTGCCAAGTTCATCTAGTCTCCTAAGTCAATAAGGATGGCTTACCAGAAATTGATTTGCCCCAAAGATAGAGGTGTTCTAAACCTCCCAGACTTTAATTTATAGTATTACATTATACTTAGTGCTAGAATTGTAGAAATTGCAGAATTTATTCCAAAGAATAGCTCCTGGTCACTGATATGGATAGAGATAATTCATAATTATATTAGTTCTCTTAAATTTAACCCTAAAGCTCTCCATTTTCTTAGTAAATCAAGCTTGAAATGCCTTAAAATTAATGCTTTCCTAAAAAAATAATATAAACATACTTCAAAATCTCTTTAGGTCATTGAATGTAACTAATGTATTTTATTCCCTTCAGCCACTCAACCTTAACCCTAACCTTAATTTAAACAACTCTATGCTCTACTTAAGCAAATTCCCACTTCTAAAACAAAAATGCATCCTTGACCTTCTCCCTTTTATTAGCAATTCCATTTTGACATAAGATTAGCTCTGAAACTTCCCATGAGTTATACCATAATTTTAAGACAGATCAGAGAATTATGTACTAATGTTTTACTATCAGGCACTCTAAATGTTAATGATATAAATACCTCCAAAACCTTATGGTCGTTATTATTAAGAAGGAAAAAAAGGATCTCAAGCACTTATAAACTTATTGTCTCGATTAGATACCAACATGAGGTTATTATCTCAAAATACTGGATGGAATTGAATCCTAATTTATCTAGTAAGCAAGTGACTCAGTCCTTTTTGATGACTTCTAACTTATCCCATTATAAAAAATTAGTTACATGCAAATTATTATCTTAAATAATGCTTATCATACCCCCTCCATTATCAATAAGTTTAATGCTTCTACTTCTCCCTTCTGCCCATTTTGTGATCACAAAAAAGCCTACCTATTGCACATATTTTAGAGTTGTAAATGTGCCTATAAACTTTGGTACTTCCTAAGAATTAGATTACAAAAAATGGGCTATGAAAAATCCACCCTTTCTTGGGAATTCTCACTACTGCATGTCCCTCCTCCTGGCTTGACAAAGTTTCAGATCAGGGCCCTAATATCTCTTTTTTCCTTAATTAAACTATACATTACCTTGAAGTGGATGGATAGAGCTCTACTTACTTGGAAAGGGTTTAAGCGAATGGCAACTAAATATCTAATAGCCCATACGTTTCTCAAGAATATTCAAAAAGTACACTCTATTTTTTTTTTTTTTTTTTAGTTTTGGTCTTTTTTTGGTTTTACAATAGGTCTATACCCCCTTTTGGCTCTAGCCTCTCTTTCATCATGTTCTGAGGAAGATATTAGTTTCTCTTCTACTAAATCATTAACTTACATTCACTAATTATGATAAGTTGTTATATGAAACTATAACAAGTTATTCTTCTCTAGTTGTAACAACTTATGTCAAAACTATGTAATTTAATTATTTTATTGGGTTTTGGCAAGTTGCACGTATGTATATTTTTTTATTGGGTTATTGTTTTTAGTTATAAATGTAGTCATCAAATGGTTTGTTTGTGGATTTTTTCTTCTCATTTGTATTATTATATACAAAATGTGTTAAATAAAGATTTTTGAAAAACAAAAAAGAAAAGGCTATGTCAGAAGTAATCCCATACTGCAGTTTTGTTGGAGGAGGATATTGTGTTATATTTCATATTCATGTTACAAAATGATTTTCAGTGTTTTCAGCTCTCTATGGTTGCAGATATTGTAGAAGGTCTTAACTTAAGTTTTAGATGGTGCCACAGGGAGAGGAGAGGCCTACAACGGAAAGAAGCCTGCTGCTTGCAGCAAACATCTTGTAATAGTGCAAATGTCTTTGAAGTAAATGGGATGAATGACATTTTTTGATTATTTTATAATGGTCTAAAAAACTGAGTGAGAAGGTCACTGAAAATAAAAAAAAACAAAAAAAAAAACCCCCCAGCAAACTAAGAATTCACTGAATGACCTCCCAAACCTCTTGTATCAGAGGCACATAGGATACATGCAAACAACCCTTATGAACATCAGGTGCTTCAGCTAATTGGCAATTCTGAATGTCCATGACTTGTTTTGTCATTTTACTGGACAATTCCAGGAAAACACTCAGCTTGTGCTGTGCTGATGAGGTCATAACAAGGCCGAAATATGCATATCCACAGCTAGTGGGGTTTTGCTTTATTGGCCTGAAATTGTCCATTAAAACGATGAAACAAGTTTTGGGCATTCAGAATTGCCAATTAGCTGAAGCACCTGATGTTCATAAGAATCATTTGCATATATCCAATGTGCCTCTGATACAAAAGTTTTGGGAGGTCACTCAGTGGAAGTTCTAGTTTTGCTGGAGTTTTCATTTTGTTTTTACTTATTTTATAATGGTGGGAAGAAATGGATTGTATTCGCAGGGCTGATTCAAATTATATCTGCACAGTTAACAGTAGAATTCACATTTACCCTCACAAAAAGAAGAAACAAAAAAAAAATAAAACACACAATGGGATTCAATAAACTCTGTGTAGGCTTCATGCAAAGCCTACATGCAGTTTACATCTTTGCATAGTGAGCAGCAGTACTGATTACATATTCATGTCATACACAGCATTTAAATGTAAACAAGTGTAGTTTCATGGTTGGCAACAGTTTGCCTGCCTGGAAACCATGCAGTGCAATACAGATAGCACACTTGTTTACCTTAGAGCACACTAGCTTAACAGGATTATGCAAAATTCCACATTGATTACCAGCGTTTATTATATAGCAATGTATATGGTCCAAACACAGCACAGGACAGTGTATACAGTGCAAAGTATTGTGGAGACCCATTCCAGGATTCTGTACAAAAGTTGTGTAAATGATATGTAATGGTACATGGATTGACATATAAAATAAACAGTCAGGGGAAGTATATGTATTGAATAGGGACACACAGATGAATTGTAGGAAAGAACACAGGGAAAGAGGATAAGTGAAACATCATAATGGACAGCCCATGAGGGCATGTAAATGGAAAACAGTTGCAGCAGAATCACTAATCACATATCGACATTGTACAGTACAGACTGCACAGTGAAAGTATATATTATGTGACTGTCAGTCAAGGTGACACAACAATGGAGAAGATGTCTTTGTGATATAAGGATCTTGACATAAACAGTGGAGAGGATATCTATTAGGGATGTTATATACAACCAGATTTGGGTGCATATTGTGAAGCTGTGCAAACTGATTTGGCTGAATATGACTGTAATGTCAGCAGAGGTTTCCAACAAGTGCAACTCAGTTACAGGCTCATGAACAACAGTAAAATAAGCATGCGCAATCATGGACAATATCACAATAGTACCACTTGTGATCCCATGTCTCTGACACAACATATGTGATTCTGAGTGATCATAGATGGTTCTGTATGAGCACACTTGTACAACTATTGTGACATGTCAGCAAATTATGAGGGTAATCAAGCACACTGTCCTGACACTGTAACATCTGCTAGAGGTGTTAGAGGGACACTGCTATACTTGTATGTGACATTATGATCAATACAGGATAGTTGACTGGTGCATAGCAGATATATATGGCACAATACACACTGTTCCAAATGTAACTCAGGCCATCAATGTTATCAAACAGCTATGTATGTACTTTGTGCATCACAGAACAGGTATCACACATGCATCTGATATAGCACATTGCTGGGGGTTCTGAACCATCAGACAGTAATGTTTATGCAATAAAAAGAATAACTAGGTATGTCCGATAAGATGTGTGACATCTCACTGTGGCAAAGGTGGTATATTTCATTTACACATCACTGGAAGATGTGTAGGGAGGTACATGAAGAAGGATGCATTGTAGTCAGTTATTTGTGTGATGAAGGCTGTGACCTATGGAGGTATTATGGCCTTTGACATGAATGTCCTGCATACTCAGTGGTTGTTTTACATACAAGGGAGTAGTCACCACTGTGGCCACATGCTGGTGGATGTTCCACATACCATCTACACCAGGACACAGGTCACATACCAATTGGTGTGTTTATATCGTGGGATGTCTACATTATGCTTGGGTTGTGTGTTTGTTTTCATAACATAACAAATTCCACCATGTGTTTTTTCCATCCGGAGTGTTGTCATGGCTGTGACAGCAATCTTTGGTGTGTATTGATACTGTCTGTATTATACTAATATTATAGTTGGAGTCAATGAATGGTCACAATCTGTAGTCCTCCAGACAGCTGTTTGAACACAGGATGTGTATGTCATTTTTGATGTCTGTGGCTTAAATAATGGACAGGAAAGGGCATAGCAGACAGCCCTGATGTATGGACCTGATCACTGGACCAAAGCTATAGGTCACTTCACACATTTCAACATATTTAGATGCCACATATATGGTTCAGTGGTCTACCCACTTGGTGATATAGGTGTTTATGTCCACATCTGACAGTGTTAAGTGAATACCTCAGTGTGTATTTGTGCCAAATGCCTTGGCCAGGTCAAGTTCCACAGGATGATAGTGTTGTCATCATGCATGCCTTCGATGACCTCTTTGAGGACATCTAACAGATGAAACAGACATGGGTGTAGCATTAACAACTCACACATGTCTGTTGCACACAGGCAGGATATAACTAGTGTTCATTTAGAAAAAGTCCATGATGACATGTTGGTCTACCTCACAGATGAGAAAAGTCAGGATGTGTCTATACATGCATGCATCAGGTGTGTACCCCTCACTCAGATAGATGCATGTTGATATGAACTCTTTTACAGGAACATAGTCCATCTGGAAGGTGTCCTGAAGTGTGTATCCAACCACGTCAGGTATGCTCTGAGTGATACTACAGGCAATCTGTGATGTTGTCACAGCACATTGATTCTGTGTGATAGGCCTGATGAAGGTAAGACAGTGCAGACTGCATATCTTGATCTAGTCTAGTGTTTTGACACAATCCCCCTCTCAGTTATCATTGAGGAACTCTCCCAGCTGGGGATTATCACTTATGCCAATAGATGATGAACCATTTGGCTCACCAACAGAAAATATTCTGTGAAAGTTGGTGAATCAACCTCAACTAATACAGCTGTCACCACTGACATACCCTAAGGATCTCTGCTGTGCCTTTTACTGTTTGGAATATATTTCTTGGCAGTCCAGGCTAAGGTATAAAAGCCTTTGGCTTACCACGTTTGCTGTTTCTTGCATATTGGGTGCAAATACATGTTAACATAATACAGGAGGGAGCAACACAGACAAATGATTGGTGCCAAAGCCACATGGTCTGCAAATAAACACAACATGTGTCACTACTTTGGTCTTCTGCAAAGTGGAATTCCCTGCTAATTATAGCATTGATAACACTCCCCATATGCTAAAACCCAGTGGTGCAAGACCTGGGAACACATGTAGATAGCAAACTGAACTTCCAAGTGTCCACAGTGGTATGGAATGGCTACACTGTGCACCTTATAAGTCAGGCCATTGTATCCAGATCTGAGTATGACATAACAGCATTGTACTTGAACCTCATCAGAACACTAATAGAGTATAATGCTCCCTTTTCATGTACCTAACTAGATACCAGAAGCAGCTGATAAGACCACAGGGGTTTTCTCACCAAGAAAATGCAGGGCTTACAAACCATGCCATGATGTATTTGGGCAGACTGAAAGCTCTGTCATTGTAATCTGTATTGTACAGGATGAGGTCATTTGTGCCTGGCCCACAGGACAGTCTCTGACCCTGCCCAAAGTGGGAGTACTGCACATCCACAAATCAGGTATAGCTAATGACACCAGCAGAGTCTGGTGAGACGAAGATGGAAATAACAATGTGCCACATGCAGGTTTAAAATGCTCTGTCTAATGTCAAACAAGTGCATAAATGCACAAATGCACACTGACACACACACACACACACACACACACACACACACGCACACACACAAACACACACACACACACACAAACACAAATGTCAAACAAGTATACACACACACACACACACACACACACACACACACACACACACACACACACACACACACACACACACACACACACTTCAGCTGACTGCAGTGAGAACAGGATTCCTACCTGTCTAAGTACAGAGACTACAGAAATCAGTACTTTATGCAAGTGCCACTGCACAAGTATGATTTTTACAAGGCTGCAGGACAACATATAGTGGATGACATCAGCACTGGATGTTGGAGAGAAGATGTTGGGAGGCCTGCATGAAATGGATGTTTAGGCATGTAAAATTGTCAAAATAATGGGAATCCATGGGATTAGAGTGGTAACTGCTGGATACCCACTTATGCTCTTCTGACTAGATAGCCATATAACCAAACACAAAAATGGCAGCATGAGAGGTTCATCATTCTTTTTTAATAAATTAACATATTAGTGTAAAATATACACTAAAATGAAAAAAAAACTGGTTTCCACCCAATGGCCTTCCTTAGTGTATAGTATAACCAAATATTCTTTCAACACAATATATAATCAGAAAATAAGTAGATCCTCCCTTCTCATTAATTAATTGAATTATGTTTTAAAGGTCCTCATTCATTCCAGGGGGAAAAATACTAAATACAGTATAAAAATGTCTCAGGGGACACTGGAAGGGGGTGTGTTGTTGTGTTGTGTTCCATTTGGTCACTGCTCGTTTTGTAAATTTGTTATCAAGACAAAAGAACTTCCTAGTAGAAATACCCCCAAAATCTTTAATATTAATATTTTTGCCAACTGCAGCACAGATTGGGTTATTTATCTGGTTAAATGCATGTGTTCAGCTTTCTATATAGGTGAGACATCTTGCCCCTTTAGATTTCATATTTCTAAACATCTAAGTAATATAAGAAATAAATGTCAGTCCAATGCTTTATATAAGCACACTGTCAAACATCCCACAGCATGTTTTAAATTTACAATTATTGACAAAGTTCTAGTTAACAGGAATCTGAAGGCTGATTGGCATGGTTTGAATAAAAAAGAACTTGGATTATCAAACTTGGTGGGGTCTTTTCCTTTGGAATGAAAGAGCACCTTTTAAAACATAATTGAATTAATTAATGAGACGGGTTGATCTACTTATTTGTACTGATTAAATATTGTGTTGAAAGAATGTTTGGTTATACTATACACTGAGGAAGGCCATTGGGTCGAAACCGGTTTACTTTTTTCATTTTATTGTATTTTTACACTAATATGTTCATTTATTAAAAAGAGTATGATGAACCTCTCATAGGAGTGCTGGCCATTTTTGTGTTTGGTGATTTGAGTATTTTGGCCATTGTATCTGCCGTACATGCAAAAGCTCTTAGTGCTGACTGTTGGTTTCTTATTTTCCACTGTTGGCTCCTTTTTATGAGAGGATTCAGTATTGGGTTTATTGCTATAATGCAGCTGTTGGACTTGGTTCTGTTTTCAACTTCGTATATCAGTTGTATTTGTGGATTTGGTGCTTTTGCTGACTTATGCATTTTTTTAATCCAAGGATGGTGATTTTCAATTATTCGGACACACAGTAAAGCGGCTGACATCATCTGAGCTTCAGTAGAGATAGGCTTTTTCTTTTTTTTAAACTGTTGAATGGTGTCCTTGAACAATAAACTAAGGAATATCTCCAGTTTCCAGCAGATGTTTGTTTATCATCTCTTTAAACTGATGAAATGATTTCTATGAACAGAAACACGAAGAATACTTATTGCGAAAACACAAGGATTGGAATGGCATATTAGGTTGGAATTTTTCAGCTTGTGGTGACCAAATTATTCCTTGGCAGAGGTGTTTTTTATATTATTGAACTGTGGAACTGCATCTGTATACCAGCATATTAATGAGGGGAAATTACAGTTTCAAACTGTGTTACATTTTGTGCTAAGCTGGACTTCAATGACTTCAGTGGTTTGTGCATGTTGGGCAGAAGTACTGGATGTACTGAAAGACATAATTAATTATATTTTGTGAAGTTGGACTTTTTGCTGTTCTTGCTGTTCGACATTTTTGCAAATAACTTATTATAGATACATTAATGTGATAATCTTCACATTTATGATATTTTTACAGGTCTTGAATTTTGATGAACAACTTTTTTCTGTGTGTTTTGAGATTTGGACTGATTTGTGATTTCATGTACGGACAGTGTTTGTTAGAACTTTATATAATTCCTTAAACATGTAGTTTTTTTCAAAAACTGGTGATTTTTGTTACAACTATATATAATTGTTTTAGTATATATGCAATATTAGGCTAAATATTAACACAGTATCTATATATCTAGATCTACTTTCTATTATAACAACAAAATGAGTTTTGGCTTATCAGTATGCCAATTTATTATTTGTACATGTAATTAGCACTATTTACATTTTTCATCTTTTGGCATGATTTATGACCTATTTTGATTACATGTTTTGGTTTAATGCTACATTTGGTTTGTTAGATTTTGTTTAATATCTTTTTGGGGGTACACACATTTTTTGATTGTTTTTTTTTGTTTGTTTGTTTGTTTTTTTTGGCCTGGTTACTAAAGTCTCTTTAGCTTTTCTTTTTATCTGTGGGCTTTACTATAGTCTATATTATGGACCTGATGGCCATTTTACAAGGTCTGTCCACTGATAAAGACAACCTTCAGGTGTTTGGGTTAAGTAAAAATATTGAGCTTGGTAGAGCTAATGACTCTAATCCTGACTTACAATATGCTCAAACTTTTTCCAGACTAACAAGGTCTACGAAAAATCTCAGAGCCACCATTTGGCATTTAAAATTGTTTAAAGCCTACAAACGTAAAAATATTACACCTAGGGGCTTGCGTATTCCTATACATCCACTGGTTGGTCAGGCTGATGAGACATTAATAGCAAAATGGGTTGAGGCACAACAGTCTACCTCCATATGTTTTGTTGACATTTTGTACTCTTTTTATGAATGTAGGGTGGCTCGGTCTATATCAGATGTCCCTGAGGTTTGTGATGAATTTAAACAATTGGAGGGTCAGCCCATGTATAAATCAGCTTTTCAAAAGCTAATTAAGGGCTTACTTGATTTTGAAAACTAGCTTAGGGAAAGAAAAAATTGCAAATTTAATAGGGATTTGAAAGATTATAATTTGGGCAGACCTTTTGATCAGCAGAAAAGTGTCAAGCTTTCTAGACAAGATATAAATAATACTGGACTGAAAAGAAAAAGACAGAAGTCCATTTTGAAAACAAACTGTTAACAGTTTGGTTAGTGACACCTCTGGGAAGGATTAATCCTCTTATACTGATACTGAAAACAACAATAAACAGGAGTCACCAGCCCATAAGAGATTATTGTAACCAATATTTCAGGGCAGGAGCAGTGTAATGCATCTAACCCTAAGGGTTAGAAAAATGGGTGGCAGAAAGCATAAATCAAGCTGCTTCATTAAAAACATTGTTATACATTCTGGTGCCTCATTAGAGGGCAATTGTAATATACATAACATCTCTTCTATAACTTTATCAGATGTAGAATTGCAACTGCTTAATAAAGGTCTTAATTTTGTTCCTGGCTTTATGGTACCCAAAGATATTTTTGCAAATGATGTCTCTGCAGAATGTTAAATCTCAAATTATATTTTGATAATACTGAATGAGAATTTGATTCCCATTAAGATTTCAGGTTTCATAAATTTACATTTATTCCACCTATGAATAAACGTGAGTATTTTTCAACAATGTTTTCTCAAAGATTTACATTTTGGTCGTGGATCATCTACTAAGTTATTTTTGAACAATCTAAGTGCATTAGAAATTCAAGTTTTGGAGAATCTTTGTAAAAATAAAAACATTATTATTTCTGCTGATAAGGGAGGGGCTGTAGTGGCTATGGATTGGTCTATGTATTTGGCAGAAGCTGAAAGACAATTGTGTGATGGTAGGCTTTATACCAATATGGCTTTTGACCCTACTCCTAAATTTAAGAAGGAGATTGATAGGTTTTTATGTTTAGCCTTGAGTGATGGTATAATTAGCAAACAAACTTTATACCATCTGACTGTTCAAGACCCCCTGCCACAACAGTTATATTTACTCCCCAAAATACACAAAGACCCTTGTCAACCACTGGGTAGGCCCATTGTGTCAGAGAATGGTTCCTTAATGGAACTGTTATCTGCTTTTCTGACTATTTATCTTAAACCATTGTTACAAGGGGTCAGGGCTAGAATCCAGGATACTACTGAAGTTTTAAATATTATTTCTGAGATGCAGCTTGAACCTGGTTGGTCTATATGTACTTTAGAGTTACATCTTTATATACCAGTATACCACATTGGGCTGGTTTAGCTGCATTGGAGTACTGGCTTGATTGTATTCCTTTGTCCTGGTTTTAGCACCTTTTTTATTTGTTTAACGGAACATGTCCTGCCCAAAAATGTATTTTATTTCAATGGAAATTGTTTTCTACAGCTAAAAGGTATGACCATGGCTGCACCTTTTGCACCAATATAGGCTGAACTTTTTATGGGCTGCTTGAAACAACAAATTATTTATGATTGTAATCATAATTTATTTCTAGATGAAACTGATATTTGGAAAAGATATCTTGATGATTGCTGGTTGGTATGGAAGTCAGATGTGAACTACCTTGGGGAATTTGTTCAATATTTGAATGAAAATAAGTGGGGGATTTAGATCAGAGTACATCATGACACTGATTGTATTACATTTTTAGATGTTCAAGTAATCTGCTAGCAGGATGGGACTCTGGATAGTAATGTCTTCCAAAAACATTCATGTTCTAGTACCCTATTACATGCATCCAGCTGTCATCCCAGACACGTCATATGTAAATCCCCAAATCTTAATTTTTGAGGGTTCATCGAATTTTTTCTACGTACAATGCTTTTTTAGCACAATATAATCTTATCACCAGATTTCGTGATAGAGGGTATTGTAAATCTCAAGTTATTCAAACTAGTAATCAAGTTCAAACTTATAATAGGTTAGATTTGTTATGATATCAACAAAAAACTAACAAGAACAATAAAATTATTAGATTTAATACTAGTTATGGGTGCAATACTTTTGGATTTATGGATCTAATTCAGAAACATTGGGATATTTTAATGGCCGAGGACAGATTATCTGATATTCTGGGTCCCAGTTGTCATTTTTCATTTAGTAGAGGTAAGACATTGAGTGGTTCTTTAACCATTATAAACAGAAAATACAGTGTAAACATATGTCTCAGGGGACACTGGAAGGGGGAGTGTTGTTGGGTTGTGTTTCATGTGGTCACTGCTCATTTTGTAAATATGTTATCAAGACAAAAGAATTTACTAGTAAAAATGCACCCAAAATCTTTAATATCAATATTTTTGCCAACTGTAGCATGGGTTGGGTCATTTATCTCGTTACATGCACGTGTTCAGCTTTCTATATAGGTCACACATCTCACCCCTTTAGATTTCGTATATCTGAATACCTAAGTAATATAACAAATAAATGTCAGTCCAATGTTTTATATAAGCACACTATCAAACACCCCACAGCATGTTTTAAATTTAGAATTATTGAGAAAGTTCTATGTAATAGGAATCTGAAGGCTGGTTAGCATGACATTGTGAATAAAAAAGAAAGAACTTGGATTATAACACTTGGTGGAGTCTTTTCCCCTGGAATGAATTAGCACCTTTAAAACATAATTGAATTAATTAATGAGAAGAGTGGATCTACTTATTTGTACTGATTACATATTGTGTTGAAAGAATGTTTGGTTATACTATACACTGAGGAAGGCCATTGGGTCGAAACTGGTTTGGTTTTATTCATTTTAGTGTATTTTTTATACTAATATGTTCATTTATTAAAAAGAGTATGATGAACCTCTCATAGGAGTGCTGGCCATTTTTGTGTTTGGTGATTTGAGTATTTTGGCCTATGTACCTGTCGTACGTGCGGAAGCTCTTAGTGCTGACTGCAGATAGACATATACACATTATCACCTCCTCATTAGTGAGAATCCTGGTGTATGTAATACTTTTAAATAAGTAGTGATAATGCAATGAAATTATACTTTACACTACCTTCACCATGTGTTACTATGTATTGATGTAGCCCAGTTTGTTTAAGCAGCATTTTGTGGAGGTAATCACACCAGGAAAGAGATGTTCACCATCACTTAGCATTGGTGAAGAATGCCAAACTCTGCAGAAACATAGAAGCTAAAAAGTGAAGGACTCCATTTTTTTTTTTTGGTACTTATGTGTGTTGTGTGCAATTCTATTTTTTGATCAGACTATAGGTGTTGAAATGGGGTAGATAGGAAAGTGGTGAAATGGGGGGCAAGCAGGAAGAAGAACAAAGGGAAAGCAATATAGGAATGTGCAGGATGAAGGTAGGAAAGAACCATAACTATCAATTTCTTCAACAGTATAAAATGAAAATATGTATAGAATATTAGCTGAATTTGGACTGACACCTTCACAAAGATGGGTAACACAATGCAATCATGTTGTATAGCCTATTCAGGGTTGCGTGGGTGGCCTAATGGTTAAGGTGTTTGCCTTACAAACACAAGGTGTGAGGTTTGAGTCTCACAAGGGATAATTATCTAGGCTTAAAATGGCTCGCAAGGGCAGTTAGCTTAGTACTAACCTATGAATGAGATCAAGTGTGTCAAGAAGACGTGTGAAATGGAAAGCTATGCATGGGATGATATTTTTGTGGGACAGATACCCATTCTTTTTTTTTTACATTTGTAAGAGAGGAATGCAAATGCTGGGTATGGGACATTCATATTCTGGGTCAAGAAAGTTAGGTAGGTGAGGACACAAATGTAAACAAACAGGACAAACAAGACAACTCACGGGGACAGTGAGGGACACAAAAGGTTTGGGGACACTATGATTGGATGAGGTAGGGAGGGGACAACACAAAGTAATGTCCATCAAATATGGGGACAGTGAGAATCTAGTCCTCATCTACAAGACTCTTATCACTGTCCCTTACTCTGCTGGCTTCTGGAGTGCTTGACATCTTCTCCTCCTATGGACCATGAGGTAGAGCACCCTCTCTATTTGGCATAGGCATACACCAATGGTGCGGTGTATGACCTTACACACAAACCTGGCATCTCCTGGCAGATGATGAAATTCCCACCTCTCCCAGTACTCTCGGAGGGTACCACAGCACCAGCTGCTGGGGTAGTGCTACCTGAGGGTGCAGGTACTGCAGAGTCAGCAGAGGTAGTACTGCCATGTTGGGTGCCAAATGTGCTGGGTGTTGGTGCTGGAGCCAGTGGAGCAGGGGCAGGCTGACTCACTGCGGTTGGCCTACCATGCTGTGCTGTGGATCATTTAGTGATTTGTTACAGATGGATGACATGGAGACATTTTGACAACACTTAATAGAAAATAAAAAAAGATAAGGATTGGGGTGAGAGAAAATATAAAATTAGTATCATCATATGTGACACACAATGTAGTATGGCAATTACACAACTACTTTATCTGAACTATTACATTTAAGTATACTTCTTCGCAACTACAAACTATAATTACTGAATTCTAAAAGTAATTCTTGAAATGTGCATGTATATCACATCCGCTTGGTCCAATTATACAGAATACAGATAACAGCAGGGCATTTATTCCACTTATATAGATTTTAATTTATGGAATATTATTAAAGAATCACAGCATTGCACAGTTGTTACTCATGGTATTTGAACCCACAACCAAATAACATCTGACTACAGTCTTACACCTGACTCCTAAAGTTGATTTGTGCTACAGACTTATGCATGCATACTTACTTTTACAGTTAGGATATGCATGCTCACTTTGCTACTACTGTATAGAATACAAAGAAATCTATCATTAACGTTTAAAGCTACAATAATACTTCTGTTGTACTGCATATATACCACTTGCTTCCCTCAGTCTCTCCATATGATCAGCATGAGCCTGCCTATTCAACACTACTGCAGGATTAGCTGTGAAAAGAAAAGTAAAGAAAAGAAAGAAAGAAAAGAAAAGAAAACAAGAGCATTATGCATACCAGGCTTGCCTATATCTAGTTTTTCTATGTATTACAAATTATCTTTATTAGCATACTTACACAACTATGGGATGTTTCTAGTTTGAAACCCATCCAACTGGTTGAGTGTATCCCTCTTGTACCTTTTAGGACATTGAAGTGGTGCCTACACTGTTTTCCAGTCTGTGGGATCACAGTGACACTGGAGACAGCCTTGACCAGACCATTTCAAGCCTCAGACTTGTACTGGGAGCCAGATTAGTTCCTCGGCAGAAGCCTTTGACTGTGGTGCTTTACCAGGAGTCCAATATTCTAGACTCCTGAACACCCCACCTCTGCACCCTAAATTGGGCACCATCTCTCCTAACTAGAGGAAAACTGACCACTATGTAGAGGAAGATCAAGCAGTAAAGCACACAATAGAATCCTAAACAAAAATCTTTCAATTCACCACGGCAAAAAAGTAGCAACACTATAAACCAATTGTCACTATAAAAACAAAAAACTCAGTAAAATGTATACCATCCCCTGTAACATCAGACATGTCTAATCCCAAAGCAATAGTAATAGGAAATATTGATTAACAAACCAATTTTTGTTATCATGTTTACTGGTAGTGTACAAACCTGAGAAATGATACAAACTATGTTTGCATGAAGTTAAGTGAACAGCAACATTGCCAAGCAGGGAGGAAAGCAATTTTTGAAACTGACAGGTTAATCTGACACTTGACATTAGTTTGAGGGGTGTCTGCTGCTGTAACTGTTAGGTGATTTAACTTTGCTGACATGCACTGGGGGCATGAATGCCTTGACTGACATGTGTGGCTTTATACACTGCTAAAATTGATCTTTACAGTGTGGAATTCAAATCTATGCATAAGGGATAAAACATTTTTTCTACAGTGGTGATTTTTCATCTTTGCCATAGAAGAAGTGCTTCTCAGACAAAAATCATGAATCATACATAAATACAGATGAAAGATTGAGGTGCTAACCATGTATGAGTGTGACTTCACAAGGTCCTTGTATATACATTAATTTGTGTATGTGTCTTAAAGCATGAAGGTCATCTAAGTCCAGATAGCAATATTATACTTACAGAAACATAGACAGTGTACCTCAGTCATACATCTGAACCTTCAAAACACAGTAAGAGAGTCTTATCCCTCATACATATAATTGATATCAGATCCACTATTTATAAATATATATGGAGTGTTATAAGTGATATTTAATATGATGTGAAATGGAACAATAGTAAAAGTTCTGAAACCTAGGACCATGTGTATGGCAGCCCTACACTTACACCTGTTGCTGCAAGAATATTGAAACAATGCTTGTATATTTTCCTGTTCATTACTATAAACTAGACTGTTACAACAGTAAAAATATATTGCACTTCCTGTTTTAGAACCGAGGACCATCTTTATTACAGTCATTTACTTATACCTGCTGCCACAGGAATGGTTTAATAGTTGCATAATTCTCTATTCATTCTTAAGTTCTATGTTTTAACCACTACACAAAGTGGTGTCCAATAGAATTAATAGAATGTATCTGTTTTGAAATTGTTAACTGTCTGCTTCCTGTCTACAAGTATTTGATGGATGCAGGTGTTGGGAAAGCTTGCTAACCATCGTGCAATGTCACTTAATGACGTTGCATGATGGAAAGCACAAATTGCAACAATGTATCCTTTTTGACCTTTACACTGTCTGTGTCTTGTCTACAGATGTTCTGTCTGCTTCCTGTCTGGGCCACTAGTCCAGATATGCACAATGCTAAGCATCGAGCAAACAAGATAAGCACAGGTAAACACGACATTCATTGTGCTTTGCCTTTTCCCTTGTTTGCGCTAAACCATGCACTATACAAACAGTGGCATTAAAAATTAGGAAAATTAGGAAAAATTAAGAAAATAATCTATTAAATAAATAACACTACAACATTCATGTTGGTACACATGAAATATTCTTACACAGGTCTAGATTTGAACTCTCACAACAATGAGCCTTCAAAACACAGTAAGGGTGTCTTGTCCCTCTTTGCCACACAAACAGCTTTGCAGCAGAGAATAAAAATCATTGTGCATACAACCAGCATCAACATCATCCACAGTACTAATAAAACATATGACAGTTATTTGTATATGTATTAATTTCAGATGTTGAACACTCAGTGATCACATAGCCATTATGACTATTGCTTGCATAAATGCAGCTCTTTCTTATCCCTATGTGTTTGTTGCTCATTCTTGTCTTATCTGACCAGGAATCTGAGACATGCAGTATATAAGGTATTCTGTATCATTGTCCTTATATGAGAGGATATTAAATGGCAATAATATACAATTATCAATACATGGAGGGGAGGTTGCATGTTAATGAATGAAAACTGTGAAATGTGTGCTGCTTACTTACATTTAAAAAACTTGATACAATTACTTCCACACTTTATAAGTCTAACCTGGCTGACAGACCCACTGGAGGTAAAGGAGTCTGAATAGCTATTGTGTTTTCCCTCTCCCTACCAATAATCATTCACAGTTGCAATCCATTAGCAGCAAACACTGAAAGAGTGCCTGCACTATATTTACATATGCTACATGGAGCCCAGTATTTGGGATTCAGCAATTCTAATGAGTTCACACCTCATTTGCATCTTCATTGTGCTCACAGCCCTGAATATACAATATACAAAGGGAACCACATAGCTAGGGAACCTGAAGGTGAGGAGAATTGTTTATGCAGATAACACAGAAGAAGATATTACTTTGGGATTTATCTGCACAGAAGACTACTGATCTTGATAAGGTATGCTTGCATTTTTCGGCTATATACTTGATATGCTGAAATATCACTAAGAAAATCTGTTAATACATATATGCATTAGCAAATGTTATGTTCATCTATATGCATTTCTTAGACATGCACTGATGGCATACACATGTCTGTCAGGGTATTTTGCTTTCTCATTTTACTTTCTCAGATGCACAGCCTTATTAACTTTCATCATAAGTGCTAAGTTTACAACTGTTTTTCTCTTTACACTCTTCTTTTATTTCCATGAAATGTAAATGTCCTACATTGTCAATAACACAGGGGTGTTAGTCTTCTAAGATGCCCAATACACACCTCTAGAGGAGGGCTGGCCACAGGTGGACAAGACTGGTGATTGCATAAAATGCAATGTTCTATGTTAAATGTGAAGACATGTTTCAAGGACAGTTTATCTGATAGCACATTTAGCATTTCCCTGATAGTTTTTTTAGCAAAATGTGCCATCTGCCTGTTGTTTTGGGGTGGGGGAGCCATGTTGCATTTCTGTGATGGCACAAACACAATTTGCTATTGCTACTCTCCTTGTTTTGTATCAAAATCTGCTTTGTGTGTGATTGTAGTGTGTTACAACCACACAATTACTTTTTTATATTTGAATATTGAATATCTTGGCTTTTTTTTTTTGCTTCTCCAGTGGGTAATAGTAAAATACTACCTTTTATGTGTTATATCTAAGAAGGAAATGTATTTATGTGATACTTATGTGTATTACTCTTGTTCTGTGTTTTATGTCACCTAAGATTCTGGCACCCAGGTATCCCCACAACCCCCCTTCAGAGAACCTGTGAATGAATTAATTGTGGAAGTATTTAGGCTACATGTGCCTTTCTGCTTGAGAGGTGATGTGAGAATATGTCCAGCAGAATGCAGATTTGGCAGCTGCACAACAAACGAAGAGTTCCTGTCCACTATCAGGGATCCAGACAGCTCACTGGAAAGTGCACAACAACATGTCATTGATGTCCTGTCCACTATCAGGGATCCAGACAGCTCACTGGAAAGTGCACAACAACATGTCATTGATGTTGGGGCTGCTGTTTCAGGGAGGACATGTATGTCCCAGGAGCAGCTTCCAGGTAGGCTTACCTATCTCAATTGTAAAATATGACAGCAATACTTAAGGTTTGTGTAACATTACATTTCTTTGGGGGGGGGTGTAGATTGAAACAGTTAATAACCCATTTTGTTTGATTACATATGAGCTTGGGGTGGATATGTCATCCAAGTTCTTGTTAAAAGTATTGTTTATGGCATATAAAGGGCAAAAGGTTTTAACCCCCTGTGTTACTGTTCCTTGTGATGATGGTATCCTTACCTTTTGCTTAATTTCTTCCAGGACCATCAACCATAGTGATCCTACAATCATCTGCACATGGTAAATCAAACATTTTTTTGTCAGTACTGATGAGCAGTTCAAAGATAAATTTAGTTTGTGATGTGTGTGTCAGGATTGTTGTTTGTATTGCTGCACTGTCTGTAATAGTGTCACCAGTGTTAGTTTGTTAGCACATATTGGACTATAGTAGTGTAGGTATTCATTTTTTCCTGTATTTGTTTCTTATTATTACAGGTGATCCTGACGGTGGAGGTGTGGGTCTCCTGCCACCTGATGTTAGAGTATCAGCAGACTCTGATGATGATGGTGGCCAAACATAGGCACAATTTGGGGATGTAGAGGTTGAATCTGAAACTGAGGTTGATATTCAGCCATCTCCTGTAATTCCATCAGACACAGCCAGTAGGCCTATGCCAACCAATTCCAGCGATCCCTCAGATATTGGACAGATGGAGGGTGAGACACTCAATCAGGGTAGTATGGTTACTGTGGCTTCAGTGCCTGTTAGCTGTGGCCATAGCCAAAGTATAGCTGAGGTGCCACACATGAAGGTTGTTATGGGTACACCTAACTGAGGCGTGTCTTTCTGTGCATATTGATGCATGTTTAGGGCCATCATGAAGGTGCAGGCACATTCCAATAGATCCTCCAGAGAAATATCAGGGTTGCAGATATGACACAGGCTGACATGTGTGACTGCCTCCACCATGTTGCCAATTCAATGGATCGAATGAATGACATGTTAGAACGTGTGGTGTCTGTGATGGAACATCTGCTGGGAGGGGCACAGCATCCACATGGTCATAGGTCAGCCACATCATCTAATGTTACCTGATGTGGCCATGCCTGATCATGCTCTCATAGTGGCAAAACTTCCACTGCTCTATCAGTGGTTCAGATGTCCACACCCAGATGTGGCAGGCCATGGATTCATGGTCCTGGGAATCCTCATGAGGGGAGCTCATCCAGCAGACATCCATCATATTCAGGTAGCAGCAGTGCATCTGACCATGGGTGTGGATGTCCCAGTGCAACTACTGGCAGAGCCTGTTCTCCAGGTCAGGTATGACAACAATGAACTATCACTTCTACCATGCACAATTCACACCTGTCTGACATACTAAAACTTATAGCTAGCACATGGCTTGGCTGTTTTCTTGCAGACACTCATGCACCAATTTCACCTGGAGGGCCGACACACACACACACACACACACACACACACACACACACACACACACACACACACACACACACACACACACACACACACACAGCAGTTACATGGTTCATCTGTGAAGCTTAAAGCTCATTCTGTCACACTTGCCATTTGTTACTTTATCCATATGTCTGCCTGTTTCTCTTTCTTACTCACATGTACTCACTTACCTTTAGTATTGGCTGTGATGCCCATGCACTGGCCCAGTAATCAAGGAGCCTCAATCCTCACCACTAACACCAGTGAGGGTTGTCCATATTGGGAAGTATAACAAATACACACACAGTTAAGTATAATTTCCCTTAGCAACACACATAGATCACAGTCAGTCTGGGGCTGGTTTCTCTCTTTTGCTCCAGATCCCAATAAGACTCCTCACTGGCACAGCTATAGGGTCCAGACCTCAGCCTACTGATCATGCTAAAACCTCCAGCACCCTCTCTGTCCAACCAGTGCTTCGTGTCCCTGCCCAAGTAGCTGACACACACACACACACACACACACACACACACACACACACACACACACACACACACACACACACACACACACACACACACTAAGATATGAGTTATATACAAACACACAGACACTCCTGAGGAAGGTTGGCACAGGTTCTCCAGCTATGCCCCTTCCTGCCAGTCTATAAGATAGTACCAGCTGCCACCAACCACTATCAGCTAAAACAAGGCCCTTACAAAGGGTGTCCAATTATTACTGTGCAATATTATTATCGAAATAGTAAGTGTGACTGAGCAGCAAGACTACTGGAGTGGCTTAGTACAGTATCACTATATATATATATATATATATATATATATATATATATATATATATATATATATATATAATGTACTCTAGAGCTTAAATTACCTCTACACAAAACAGCTGCAGTTGAAAGGTTTAAACATATTTAATAATAAATAAAAACACAAGATAATACTTCTTACTACACAGTGCTAGTCAAGAGTTCAGACATCACAGGAAAATGCTTAAAATAATATTGTAGAATAGTTCTGACATAAATATAGTAAACAGCTAGACTAAACTTACTATTTTCTATCTTTTCCTAAGAGCAATCACAGTTCTAAATAAACTTACATATAGAGCAAACGCAGAGTACTGGTGAGTTGTTGTCAGCTTTAGACAAAATCCAAAATGCTTTCTCTTTCTCTCTCTCTCTGAGACAGTCTTTTAAATTGATAATACAGCACTGCTGACTCATTTTAGATTACATAATTTTTCCCTGGTTCCCACGCTAACAGAATTTCAGAGTTTAACATACTTTGATTTTGCAACTGGTCAGGAAACCACAGCAATTAAAGACATTATATATATGTAAAATCTAGCAATTTACTCTGGTCTCAAAACAATAGAAATAATCTGCTGGTCCAGACATCATGGCTCCAAGTCTGAGATCAAACAGTCATACAAGGCTTGACTTATCAGCTTTTTTCCAGCAGACTGCACTGTTGTTACATTTTTGACTTTCAACATTTAACACAATTTTCTTCTGTTTAAGAGAACAAGCCTGTGGCTTATATTAATATTGACAAATGATAGAATTATCTACAAAATTCTATCTAGCTAGGCTGGCAGCCTTCGCATATCTTCACATCGGTCTAGGCTTCCAGTCCCCCCACACAACACCCTATGCAAGTGATGATAACTGTATCATATCCTTGTTTTCTATGTTTTGGATTCAGTGATACATATGCTTTGCGTCTCATGCTCAGGGTGCATAGCTGACTTAGAGCTTAATATATCTGTGTTTATGATGTTGTTTTGCTAATTGAACTTTTGACATATTTTGGTCTTAGGATGTTAGACAGTTGATAGAATCAAAACATGTTATAAAGACATGCAGCTGGAGTGTTTCTCCCTAGGCCTTCCCTGAAAATTGACTTCATTCTAAGTCAGACTTTACCGGTTAACAAATGCTAAATAAATAAATAAATAAATAAATAAAACAGTTTTTGCATCTGTATTTTTAAGAATCTTCTGAGGGTTTTTGAGTCTGAAAGTGAAATGTGTCTCATTCCCTTCTAACTTCTTTCTTTAATGATTTTCCAGTCTAAATGTATGAGGGCAAACTGACATTCGGTGACCATCAGTACTTTTGAGAGGTGTGAATGTGTGAATCTTTGATGCCTGAGGCCTATTGCTTGATAGAGGACACATGTATTCACATAAGTCGCTACTGTCACATGTTAAAGTTATTGCTGTACACATCACCCACCTTTTACTTACTTACATTACCAAGTAGCAACATGCAAGGATATGCCATTCATTTGTAATATTCCACAATTCGGTTTTAACACTCCAAGTTCAACACTTGCCGTGTAAATCCAGCAGTTGCTACAGTTTTATTTCAGGGATGAGTCTGTCTGATGCTAGCAGTACAGAGCCATTACATGGGTAGGTTAAGACTGTGACTGTTGCCTGAAATCAATGTTACTATATGTTTACATATATGATGAAGGTTTTAGCCTCTTAGTTGGTGAGTGAGTGTATTATGCATTGCTCCTTAGCCAATGTGAGGGCAAATTGAGCATGTCTATGTCTTCCTACACCCACAGCAGCTGTTGATTCCCCCTCTGTCTCCTCATATGCATGTGGCTGTGCTGACCTTGCCATTGTTGGTGGGATGTGTGCCCCTTCCTCTTGTTGATCCTGCTGAAGCTGTTTTCTCAGGATGATGTTGTGAAGCATGGCACAGATGGTGAAGATTTTAGCACACGTATGAGGACTGTATTTCAGGGCTCCCCCAGATGTATCTAGGCACTAGAACAGCAACCTCAGCAGCCCAAACACATGCTCTATGACATTTCTGGTTAAGCGTGTGCCTCATTGTGGCATTCTTCACATGTGTGTTTGTGTGTGCATTTCTGATGGGCATCATCAGCCATGGTTCCAGTGTATAACCTGCATCCCCCAGTAAATGCCCCTCTGGGATAGCACTTCTACTGAACATCTGGTACAGTTGTGAGGTTTGCCAGATATGTGATTTATTGTAATTGCCTGGGTTGCCAACACACACATTCAGAATGATTTCCTTAGCATTACACATGAGTGGAAGCCCTTTCTATTTATGTTGACCATTCTCTGTTCCCCAGGTGGTACCTTGATTTCTGTATTTGTACAATCTATGGCTCTCAGTACTTCAGGGTAGTATGCTACAGGGTAGAACCCCTGCATATTTGTGGCCATGACCTCAGGAGTATGTGGAAAATATATGTGGTCACTGGCATATTGGCTCATAACATTCAAGAATTGATGGAGGATCCTGAATGCTGATGCCTGTGATACTCCCAGCATGTCCCCTGTTGGTCTCTGAAAGATTTCTGTAGCTAAAATTCTAAGTGGTACACATACCTTTGTCTCCAGTGGTACTGGTTCCCTTCAGTTTGCCTTGGGTCTGAATTGAGGGTGACAGACATTGTACAGTTCCTGTAGTGTGTCTCTATCTACCCTGCAGTGCTCTACAATTTCCACATCATGTAGATTGTGATACATTCCCCAAGGTCTGAACACTCATTTACTTCTTGGCTATGGTCTATTAGCAACAGCAGCAGAAGCATAGACTTCAGCCCATTGCACATATATATGAATGAAAGCAACAGCAGCCCCTAACATTTTTTTGTGTAGACTCCTTTCCATGATTATATTCCAATAGGTTTTGGAATTCAACAGGAAGACCAGTATTGAGTCTATACTGTTGCTTTATAGCTTGTTGAATAGCTCCTCCATCTTGGATTGGTTGATTAGCATACAATTCAGCTACTTATGCTGTAATTAGCATGCCATGGGGTTTACCATAGTTGCATGACTCTACTCACCATGTAGAGCTGCTTACAGAATACAAAACAGTGTGCTACCATGTGTGCATCATGCTGTGACACACATACAGTCTAGTGGACTGTGTAGGGTTTATTGAGTCTGCCCGAGTATCTGTCACTGTGGAATCCCAGTCTGCTTTAGCCTCATCCTTAGCCAGGTAATCTCTGCATCCCACAGACTGTCAGTAAACAGCATCACAAGAACACTACATCAGCACAGCACACGAACATTGCTCTTACATATGTTGGATACTAAAGCAATCATAACCCAAGTCTCCTAGAAATGTTACAACCATACATCTACCACTTAACACAGTTACTAACACCACATTCACATCAGAACCCACAACTGCACTTACACAGAGTCAGCTCTGCTGCCAATCAGTACCCTTAAGGTCCGATAAACCTGAAGTGCATCCAGAAAATGTCTTAGTGATTG
This sequence comes from Protopterus annectens, assembly GCF_019279795.1. Lineage (NCBI taxonomy): Eukaryota > Metazoa > Chordata > Ceratodontiformes > Protopteridae > Protopterus > Protopterus annectens. The sequence continues at coordinate 763,241,568 of NC_056729.1, forward strand.
CTGACTCCATTGAAAGATATACAGACGCAGCACTTAATTGAATGGCAAAGAAGAGAATGACAGCTGCCTAGCTGGTTCATAGGTTCATAGGTAAATACTAGGCTATTAGTGTGGCCTGTTATAAGCCTAGCCAATAAACAGAGATAAGAATTAAGGATTAGCATGGTCAATAGGGCTAACAGAGCCCTGCACAACTCCAGGAACATTTGCAACCTTGCACTTGTTCATGCAAGGGTGAATGGTCTTATGCGTTCTACTGTAAGGGAGAAAGGGGTGCAGAGATATATTATCAAGCTGTCTGCTCATGTCTTCAAGGAGCACAAGCCTCTAGCATTGAGCAGTATTCTAACATCATGAAGAGTGATGACTAAATTCAAGGGTAAGAAAAATGGCTTTATTAATTGGCTTGTAAATTGATATAATTCTAAAGTCATCTAGTGTGTGTCTGCATTGGATGAAATTGTCAATAGACCCATCTACTTTGCCAGGGACAGTGTGCATCATTTACCCCTTGGTTTTCACATACTGGTTAAAATGTTTGCTAACCCTGTTAGTGACTTGCCTTTTTAGTCAGATATCAGGTTATGGACACTCCAATCTGGATAACATTAAGGTAACACTGCTGAATGTGAAGGCTAAACATGAAATTGGCTGAGCTCAAGGACTTCCTTAACCTCAAATATAACAGCATTTGTGCAATTTCAGAAACTTAATTCCACTGCAGTGATCATACCTCTCAGCCATTCAGATTTTCACAGAATGCCCAGATTTTTACCTCACATTTTCAGTCTGTTCTATACAAAATTTTTGGTTTTCAAGTAGATCATCAAGGACTCTAAATGATGACAGAAAATTGAAATTCAGACTTCATACCCTTCAGAAAACGGATGCCAAAGCAAAAGCTGTTATTCTATCAACTTTATGTGTTTATAAGAGGAATATTTAAAAACTGTCCTTATTTGGGGCCTTTGTCCCGCCATTATTTTTGGCTTTGTCCAGATTTCTTGCTCTAAGAGATTAAGAGGTATGGCAGCGAACTCATTCCCAGCATTCCATAGTACAATGCCTGTCATACATTCAGAACCTCTGGCAACTGTAGGGGAGTATCTGTATTTTTTCATAAGCTGTTTGCCTCTCACCAGATTTCACGATACAGATTTGGAAGTGGCTGAAGTCTTAGTCACACTCCATAAAATTAGTTATTGCAATATAGCAAATTAAATTATGAATCTTCATATGTGCATGTAAAATTCCCCAACCAGTTAGAAATGTTAACAATCAAACTATATACCTTTTGTATGGGAGATTTCAACTGTTTGCACATAGACTGGCAAACACTGCCAACAACCAACATGCCCAGAGATTGCTGGACTTGTAAATGAAAATACACTTGACCGAATTGTCCACCTACTCACCAGAGGGGTTAATCTTCTTGATCTTGTCCTCACACACATTTCTCCTGATTATTACCACCCCAGTTGTTGCCCTCTCCCTAGTCATATATGACCATATCATTGTGATCTTGTATATGAGAACCAACTTACTTTGCATACCCTAATAATTCCTCTACACTTGGTGATTACTTCAGAATCATTTGTTTACTATTCACTGATCTCACTGATAATCACATTTGGTACAGCTCTCCAGCAAACCTTGTAAGTGAAGCTTCTATTTGCTCCTCTGTATTTTACTCTCTCTTGGATAGATGCATCAAGGTATCCATAGCAATCCAGTGTAAATATTCTAACATGTTTAAACTAATCCTATATGATGGAACTATCACATCAACAAACTCTATAATAAAATGAAAAAAAAAAACTTCTGGGCATCATTAAAATGTCTACTTCATTCTTATAAAATAGATTTAAAACTGGTAAGTTTCTCAAACTTTCCATTAGGAAATACAAAGCCAGCTATGGACTTAGGTTTGCAGCTAATTCAAAAGATGACCATAAGGCTTTCTTCAGCTATATTAGGAAGCTTATAGATAATCTACAATTCTATACTGAATGAAGCTCTTCCAAATTCACTCCACACACCCTCCCCTCTGTCCTTCTATCCCACTCCTGAGATCATTCTGGATCAAGTCCTTTTTGCATTTTCCAAAATTAAAAGTACTGCTTTCAAGTGTGTTGGCAATATATCTGATTGTCTGCTGAGAAGCTTAAAGTCACACCTAGCAAAACCAGTCCAAGAATTATTTAGCTGGAATCTCCCCACTGGATGTGTCCTGTAGGATAGAGCATGGCAGTAGTGGTGTCCTTGCACAAAAGTAGTCTCTCTAATGGCCCTGAGAAGTACAGGCTGGTAAGTCTCTCTAGGATTATTTGCAAGGTTCTGGAATGCATTTCAGCTGAACTAATAAACAAAAACATAGCTGAACTTATATACCTATATACACCTCAATCTGAATTTGTAAAAGGAAGATATTGGTTGCTTAATCTGGATGAGTTTCTTGAAAGGGTTACTGAGGCCATGAATAAGGGTCATACTGTCGGTGTGTGTGTGTGTGTGTGTGTGTGTGTGTGTGTGTGTGTGTGTGTGTGTGTGTATATATATATATATATATATATATATATATATGTGGTGGTTAGAATATTCTTGTGCCTTGCACAGCATATCCTTCATTATATTTCTGCACAGTCCAAAGAATTTGTAGTCCTACATTATTCATCCCATATTAGGCCCATCATTGAATATAATTACCAAGAAGATATCAGGTATCTTTTCTCGTAGTTACTCTGATGGATTAAAAACCTCATCCCTCTGCTCAGTGCTATACAGTCTCCTGAGGGATGATCTCTGCTAAGCCTTCTTTGTTATGAACAGCATAACACCCTTTGAACTCTTTTACCTAAACAGAACCAGTCATAAAGCAAAAAACTTTTTCTAGGGGATTAAACCTATGCTAAAACATCAGCAACACCAGACAGTGTGACATATACCCATTCAAGAATAAATTGTCTTTATTGATCAAGCAGAGTACTTCACTAGCAGCCTATAAAGCCAGTATGGATAACTGGTTTGGTGGTTACAAATTTTCACCAAGTCTTTGTGGAGAATGTATTTTTAATGGGTAGCATTGTTAGTCTCCCATCAGTATTGGGTAATGTGACTGAGCTTCTCAATGGTGTTCCTTAGGTGTAAACTTAATAAGAACCTATGAATTCATGAACCTATGACACTGCAAGCATACATTACCCAATTGTTATTTGGTGGGTGTAAAGCTTACTTGAGTTATTTTCTTGTTAGTTTGTAAAGTCTATAGAAAAAGTGGGAAATGCAGGCACATGTAGAGCCTGCAGAACAGAACCAGAAACAGCTTCACATCTTGCTGCTGGTTGAGATATCTGTCATGACTGAGGATCTATATACTGAAAGGCACAATAATGTAGTAAGCATTTTGCACAGAGGATTGTGCAAAACTATAGTATATAGGTAGCTAGAAAGCATCGGAAACATGAACTACAAAAACTTATTGAAAAGGAAGATGTTCTGATCACATGGAAACATCCAATACCAATACCTAAAAAGCAGAAGCAAAAAAGCTAGATATAGTAGTTAAGCAGAAAAGGGCAAAAGTAACACTAATCACTGAAACAGGTAAACCGAGTGATTATAGGGTGATTACTGACAGGCATAAATTCATAAAATACTAGAATATGTAAGCAGAATCTAGAGCAATGTGGAATAAAAATACCCAGATAATTCCAGCAATAGTGGAGCAATATGACTAATAAAATAAATTCAAGTATTGTTAAAATGTTACTGATAAATGTAAATCCATATTAACCTGGATACATGCTGGTTGCTGATAAGATCATCCTTGTCAAACATCAATGTTTGAAGTATTGCTAATTTTATGAACTTTAATCATACCCTAACTAAGGTATAAGGTGCATCCCTGTCATGGTATTAGAAAACAACTGATGAAAATATACAACTTTTAATAAATTGGACAATATGCAATTCACAGTCAATGCTTTTGTCTTTCAATAAGACTTCATCAGTCTGTGATATTAAGTAACTATCACATGATTACAAGTCGTATAACATTCACTTTTTTTGAAGTGCTTCAAACTTTCTTTTTTAAAACACACTTTGGAATTCTTTTTATTATCAGTTTCAGAGGTACTGCATGCATTAAGACTAATTTGCCAGCAGTACTCCTTCAAATTAAGTTAATCTTCTACATAAAAGCAATTATCTACATAATTAACATAAATCAATCACTGAGAATAAAACAAAGCTTTTCAAATTTATAAAGTTATTAAATGTGTGCATAAAATATTTGTCTATTATTGTTTTCCATCACATATTGGAAACCATCCATATAAATGAATGTTCATAATACTGAATTTTTTTCTGCCTGCTGAAATGATCCAAACTCATTTGATCACTTTTACTGCCTTCCCCATATCCATCCTACTTAACAGAACCATTAATGAAGGAAGTATTCCAGACATCTGGAAAATCTCCCACATCATCCCCCTACATAAAGGAGGTAGGTTAACCATCCACTGCTTATAAAAGTCCAACATTGTAAAACTTATATAACCACAAGCATTTAAGTTAACTGCAATGAACTGTAGTGTATCTATATATATATATATGATTATATGACTGACATGACTTTATACTCACCTTTTAAATAAAAATAAACTTTGTACAAGATCATAAACAGTGGGGATTGGTTAATTTAACCTTTCCCTACTGTAGAGCGATCTTGGAGTTAGTATATATAATTAGCAGGGAGTGCAGAGGGGCTTGTCCCCCTGCAAAAACTCTGGTTTTGTTTGTGTTTGTGTGTGTGTGTGTGTGTGTGTGTGTGTGTGTGTGTGTGTGTGTGTGTGTGTGTGTGTGTGTGTATTTTTGTGTGTGTTTTGTGTGTTTCGATTGTTTTAGATTAGTGTTTCTTCTTTTGATGTGTTTCTATTTCATTTGACTCCTTTACTTTGCAACTCACTCCATGAAAGAAGTGCGTTACCGTTGATATCGTAAATATTGTTACCTGTTAGTGTTTATAGATCTATATTCTCTACTTTTGCGCTAATTGTTCATCAGACTTGTACGTCTATAAATAGCTTTGTATTTTGTCAGTTTACTAGACTGCTTACATTTTAACTCCACTGAGCCTGAAAACAATCAGCAAACCAGGTCACTCATTGAGTAAACAAGCAAATGAAATAAATAAAAAAATAAATGCATCAGTAAATAAACAGACATGTTCCTTCTGTCAAAGACAGCTTTAATTTTCAAGCACTGGATGGCAAGCCTTATAGATGATTTAGGAGTAAAGGTTAAGGGACTGGCCTGTAAAATTGTAAACATGTTGATACATGTACACACACACACACACACACACACACACACACACACACACACACACACACACACACACACACACACACACACACACACACACACACACACACACACACACACACGTGTGTGTGTGTGTGTGTGTGTGTGTGTGTGTGTGTGTGTGTCTGTGTGTCTGTGTGTCTGTGTGTGTGTGTTTGTGTCTATGTATATAAATGTCAATTTTTACTTGTCGCTCTTTGAACAGCATGGGCCATGGCCAAAAAAGGTCAGTTTAACCAGACTACCTAGTCAGTTAATAAACTTCATAATCAAATAAATAAGTAAATAATATGGATAAAGAGCTTGGAAGATGAGTTTTAATGAAGAGGAAATTAGGATGCGTAGGGTGATGGTCAATGAAGCCAAAAAAATCAGATTAGAGATTAAAGAGAAATGAGTCCTTTAATTAACTAGTTACAGGGGCTGGTACAAAAGTAGTGGGTACTGGCTTGAATATTAGTTATTATACAACATAGCGGGGCAGCATGATAGGCCACATAATGACTGTATGAAGCGATGCATTTGAAAATGGGAGCTGCCAATATCAGTTTAGCACAGAAGATTAAGGCTGTGAGCTGCTTACAGGCTTCATCCTTTGGCCCTGGCTCTGATTCCCCCAGCCTCTTTTTGCATAATATGTGATGCAGAGCAACTTATTTAACCAGTCAGTGCTCTTGTGTCTGCAATAAAAATGAGCTTCAATGCAGTCATGCAAACTGGTTAACAAAGATATATAACTAAATAAAAATAACATCAGTCTACAGAGATGTTGGATTTCAGTAAGGATCTCAGAAGAAGTGAGAACTGATATTCATAGGCTGGCTAAATTATTAAATGTTGACATAAAAGCAGTGGTGAAAGAGTTGGGTATTAAGAACGAAAGATCCTTATATGAGACTGTGAGGGAAGATGATGTGCATATCAGTAAACAATTAGAGATCTTCACTGGTCCATTGGAGGAAGTGAAATTTATATAAAGATATTCTGCTTGGGGATATGGGGCTTTGTGTACTATACATAAGCACTATATACAGTGTAATGGAAACTATTTTAATAAATGCTGTGATATTTAAGTTAATTAACCCTTACTCATTTTCTATTTTGAAACTTGCAAGGGTATACAGTATACCACAGAGATGGGTGGCTATTTATTTGTTACTAAGCATATAAATATGTCAGGCACAGTTGTCATTGGTTATTTTTGGTAACTTCCTTATGAGACACAGACAGTTCTCACTTCATGGGGCAATATCTAATCATTGAACCGTATGTTAATCAAACCTAACACCCTACATCATATAGTCAGAAACTGTCTATAGATCTCAGTGAAGGCATTTTCCAGAAAATGAGCTGAGCATCCCAAAGTATTATGACTAGCAATATCAGAGAAATGTTCCCTTTTAACTAATGTTTCCCTCTTTATCTGCAACTTTTAGGGTGGGTTTATAAAATCCAGCTCTGCCAAAGTTCAATATTTTTAGATACATTAGGGAGAATTCATAAACAGAATTCATAATACACAAAGCTGCACATTGGACTCATAGCTCTGCTCTACTATGCGGACAGGATTTTCGGAACTGCATGTAAATGCATGATTCTGTGGACATGGTCTCTACTACTTAGGCCATCAGACATCCCACTGCCCTGCGCTGCAAGAAATCTTACATAATGTAACCATTCATACATGTGTACTATAAGGGTTTTGAGAAGAGCAGTTAATTAGCCATGTTGCTTCCACTTCAGCCATGAGAAAAGATGTATAAGTTGAAGGTATTCTTGTGCAGTGTGTGTGTGTGTGTGTGTGTGTGTGTGTGTGTGTGTGTGTGTGTGTGTGTGTGTGTGTGTCTGTATGTCTGTGTCTGTACATGCAAAAGTGAGATTTAGCACTGTGCAGTCAGCATTATTCAGAATCTAATCATGATGTGCGTGCATGTGTGTGTGTGTGTGTGTGTGTGTGTGTGTGTCTGTATGTCTGTGTCTGTACATGCAAAAGTGAGATTTAGCACTGTGCAGTCAGCATTATTCTGAATCTAATCATGATGTGCGTGTGTGTGTGTGTGTGTGTGTGTGTGTGTGTGTGTGTGTGTGTGTGTGTGTCTGTCTGTATGTCTGTGTATGTCTGTGTCTGTACATGCAAAAGTGAGATTTAGCACTGTGCAGTCAGCATTATTCTGAATCTAATCATGATGTGCGTGTGTGTGTGTGTGTGTGTGTGTGTGTGTGTGTGTGTGTGTGTGTGTGTGTGTGTGTGTGTGTGTGTGTGTCTGTATGTCTGTGTCTGTACATGCAAAAGTGAGATTTAGCACTGTGCAGTCAGCATTATTCTAAATCTAATCATGATGTGCAGGGCAGTTTGATCTGTACAGTATGAGTAGAGCCGTAGAGCAACTCTTTATGAATCCTAGTCCCTGTCTGTTGTACTTGCTCGCCAAAACTTTTTTTGCAGTTCTTTTCCTCTTTGGGAATGAGACAGAGTAAATTAATAACCATAGAACTAAAATGATGCTCACTTTCTGGTAAACAACTGGTGACTGCATCAGCAGGATAAAATTGGCTGAACAGCACCAAAACAGCATCACAATGCCCTGACAGAAATAAACTTGCTTATTTTTTTTCTTTTAATCAGTCCAAAAAACTGTAAACTTAGTGTGGGTTTGCATCTTGTAAAACATGGATTAATGGTGAAAGGTAAGGATGAACAGTTCAAGCAGAAATAGTTATGCACACTGAAGGTTAGAAACTGGACTTTACAAAAATAGTAACAACCTTGTCTGGGCTGTCACTGTAATAAAGGGATAAATGACAAAAAAACACTTATACAGCAATTGACATGTCATTTGACCAAATCAGCTAATGGAAACAAGCCCATGCTTAAAAGCATGTTTTAGCTATTCATAACAAAGACAAAGACAATGCTTTACCTAAACATGTTTTAGTGTGGGCTAATTAAGAAAATTTGTTTAAAGTACTAGAAGTTGTGTACCCTCGTATTAGAAGATGAGACATCAATAACCTTTTGGAAGTTAAAGAGGTATAGTTGTAACTACTATTAACCTCAGACAAGTCCCTGGGCTTAATGAATTTATTAACTTTAATTAAGTTAAAAGGTTTCTCATAAATTATTAGACCTTGCTGCTCTTAGTGTTTTTCCCCCACTGGATATGTTATCTAAAACTAATTTTAGAAGTTTTTTTAGTAATCTTTTATACTCTAACATGACATTTATAAATATTTTAACTTTATTAGTGTTGTACAACATTTAATCCCAGGCAATATTTTTATCTTATAGAAAAAGGTAGATTTACTATTTATTATTTCAATGGCTGGTTCACTGCTATAAAATATATTTTTAAGAATAGGCTTGTTTCTACTAGCTGATTTAGGTCACATGACATTATAAATTCTAAGTAAGTGGTCCTTTTAAATTTGTTTTAACTTTTTTGAAGTTCTGTTGTATGTTTAGAATGAAAGCACTTTTCAGATTAACGTGTTATTTACCTGTTTTGACCTGGCAACTACAGTCTTTGGGGATCAGAGGACCTTTTTTCATATCTGAATGTACTACAAGAATGCCTTAACTGAAAAAAACCCAAATACTATTAACATGGCACTAAATCCATGCATTGGTAATAGTTATTTTAAGAACTACACCACTTCCTTACTTCCACTGTAGACATCTATAGGTAGTGGACATTACATGACTGATGCAGTTTCTCAAAGAACATCTTGGCTGCTTTGTTTTTAAGTAATCCATAATAGTGTGTAGGTGAGGCAGAAAGAGGGAGTGCTTCAAAAGAGCTCTTGCATTACAAGATTGTAGGCTAAGCATGTTTTTCTCATATAAACAGGAAGAATATAATTAATTATTGTAAAGTGAGCTGATTTCCATAGAAAATGACTGCTGGTATGGGATACAGACACAGGCGCACACACACACACACACACACACACACACACACACACACACACACACACACACACACACACACACACACAATAACTCTTTTTTCTTTTAATTGTTCTCCCTGAAGCAGCCTGCACAGAATTAAAAAAAAACTGATTTAACAAAATGGCTACTCCTGATGTTAATTTGTAAAGTTTAACCATTAAATTGATTAATCTGAAAAGTATTTTTTTTTATTATTTCATATACAACTAAGCTGTTAGTATCTGTGAGATAGCAAAAACAAATGCTGAATATGTAGAAATTAAAAAAGACTCTGCTTACTGGTGAAATTGTGGTGTAAGAACCTTATTAAATATAAATTGGGCTAGACAGAATCCATTAAAGATGAAATACATGCTGCTTATAGTAAAAATGTGTTGGTAAAGCAGAAAAAAATAATTAAAACATATCAGTAATAAATGCATAGTGAAATTGTACATATCTCTGAACAAATACATGTAGGGAATTCATAATGGTATGTGTACTTTGACGTAACTTTTTTGAATTCTTAAATAGCCCTACCAGCGTGCTGTTTCACAAAGACATGCAGCACCATGTAACTAATATGGTATTTTGTGGACAGGAATGTGCTAATTTGCCATATGCACACCCCCCCAAAAAAAAGTGCCACCTCCTGGAAGGCATCCACATGCCAAGAAATTGATAAAATCATTCAGCTGTGTAGATTAGTATGAGTGCTCCTTGTACCACATAATAGTGAACATAGTCAAAGGAACATATTCATCCATCACAGAGGAAGTAAGAGCTGAGGTGTTTGGTGGCAATGTCTGGTTAGGAGGTGAGTATGTGAGTGCGTTTGTAAGTGTGTACCTGCCTGGGAGGTAGAAGTAGGGGAGTTAGTGGGGGGCAGGTAGGTGTGTGTGTGGGAGGTAGATGTAGGGGAGTTACTGAGACAGCAGGTAGGTGTACAGGTGAGTAGGCTGGGGTTTTTGTCATACTTCCACACACCCTTGGACTAACAAACAAAGCCTGTAAATTTGGGTGGACGTGGAACCCCAAACCACAAGAGAAGCCTCATACATGCTGTGATGCCCCAGCACTGGCCCACTAATCAAGGAGCCTCAGTCCTCACCACTGGCAACAGTGGGGGACATACAAACTGGGAGGATGACAAGTACACACACAGTAAAGTTTAATTTCCATTAAGAGTGCACAGAGATCACAGTCAGTCTGGGGCTGTTTTTTCCCTCTTTTTCCAGATCTCCAACAAGACTCCCAACTGGCACAGCTATAGAGTTGAGATCTCAGCTAAGTGGCCAAGACCACCAGTCACTGACACACACACACACACACACACACACACACACACACACACACACACACACACACACACACACACACACACACACACACACACGCACGCACACATGCACAGTTTGAGATCTGATTCATACACAAGCATAAACACACACCTGTGAAAGGCTGGCACAGATTTCCTAGCTATGCCCCCTTCTGCCCAGACTATAAGGTAGTTTTGACTGCCATCGGCCACTCTTTATCAGCTACTTTAAGGCCCTTAACAAAGGGAGTCCAATCCTACTGTGTAATGCTACTATTAATCCAAATGTTACTTTGACCAAGTGCCAGGCTATTAGGAGTGGACTGTACAGTGTCACCAAATAGATATTCAAGTAGTCTAAGAGTTTAAATATCTCTAAACAGACCAGCAACAATTGAAAGGTTTAAATATATTTAATAATAAATAATAAAAAGAACAAGACAATATTCAGTAAGTAATCAGTTACATCAGAGTGCAGGATCACAGGAAATATTTAAAACAACATTGCAGGACAAACTCAAATAAATAAAGAAAACATTTAAGCTGTACTTTACTATATTCCTATCTGAATCTAAAAGAGTTACTATACCCTAGAAACTTACTTACAGAACAACATGCAGTCAGAAGTGGTGAGTGGATGTTGTCAGATCAAAGACAGATACAAAATGCCCTCTCTCTTTCTCTCTCTCATATAGTTCTTAAATGAATATCTCAAATATTGCTGCTGCGATACTTGCAGCATGACATCACTTTTTGTCACCTGACTTCAGTTTTCAGGCTAAATCCCCACTGACAGAAACTACAAGCATTTAACATCTCCCTGTGAAAAGACATAAACAAGGACTTCTCCTCAGAGCTGTGCAGCTGTTGGAAGTCATAAAGAAATAAAACACTTTCACATCTCAAGTCTAGTAGTTACGTCTCTTTCAAGACAATACAAAAAACTTCTAGCTTTAGACATTGTGTCTGCTACTGCACTAAAACTGAGTGATAACATCTTTTGTTATGGTCCAGTTATAAAGTAACTTAACCTCAACTATTCTTAAGTTTTGCAAGTTAAACTATATACATCTAAACAGTTACAATAGTGTATAAAATATCTTTTCGGCACATGTCTATGCAATATGATATACAGTTCTAATATAGGGGTAATACAAGCAATTGCATCTTGCTGATATTCACAAATGACATATAACTATTTACAAAATTCAAGGTAGCTGGGCTGGCAGTATCTCCTTCTGTTACATTTCTATATAAATAAAATTAATATTCACAAATGACATATAATTATTTACAAAATTCCAGCTAGCTGGGCTGGCATTATTTTCCTTTGTCGCATGCATGCCTGAGGGGATCAGTGGGGTGGGCTGGGGGTGGAGGAAAACTAGTCACCAGTGATTCCAGTGATATTCGATAAGGCACATATTTAAAAAAAGATGCTGGGAGCCACTAGGCACCAGGGCTAGGTAATGTGCCATAAAAGGAACTAAACAGAGTTCAATATCTGTATCCTCCAACATCCCACAGAGGATATTTGTCCTCTTTGTCACTACTTGATCCCAGGGGCTGCTTTGTGTGTGTGTGTGTGTGTGTGTGTGTGTGTGTGTGTGTGTGTGTGTGTGTGTGTGTGTGTGTGTGTGTGTGTGTATAGATTGATGGATATTATGGACTTTCTATCTTCCAAAAATAATAAACAGAAGGATGTCCTTAACATTAGAAAATGGATATAGGTGAACTGTATCTCTAATCATTACTGGCAATGTTGATATAAATACATGGCTATCTACTGTGATTTCTTTATGTATTAGTTTATTTTGATTATTTGGTGACTATATGTTCTAAAGAAGCAAAACATATAGTGCAGTTACAGTTTCAGCTTACCAAAGATTTTTCTTTTTATATATCATGTATTGGGTCATTGGAAAACCAGGCATTTAAGATTATAGATATTGATACCAGAGGATTAGAACACTTAAAATGCCATCTAAAAAAATAAATTGCAGTTCTGTTTTCAAATTGTAGATGACGGGAACCAACCAGTATATTGGGCTGGATCTGCTGCACTGTGACAGTGGGTGCTCCTACCCTAGTAGCTATGTGTAACAACATGTGGGACTAGGAAGAGCAGGAGGAAACCATTATTGCTAGCAAATAATACAGGGCAGTTTTTCTTTTTTTGTGTATAGTTCACTATTTTGAAGTCAATCTTCAAGTGGTAAAACAGCTAGACTTGCAAAAATGAATTACCAAACAGCAACAACTCTTTGCTTCTAAACTGGGGAAGTAAAAAAAGATAAAGTAATGTCATACTGACATATGTAATGTCTGACAGTGACTAATGTGTTAATGTACATGACATGACCAGTGAAGAGAGTTGTCTATTTGAGTAGCTCTGCCAAGAGCTTTGCAAGATTCATATGCACAAAATAACATGCATTAAGTGCCCTTGCCAATAAAACATGAAAGTCTTGAACTTCATAAAAAATACCAGTTCCTAGATGTTGAAACACTATAGTTTTAATGGAATATGTTAGCGTTGTTGCCTCACAGTTAGACATTGCCAGTTCGATTCTCAGTTAGAGCGTCTTCTGTGTAGCGACATGCGTGAACGGGTGTTCCCTCATTGAAGGTTGTGCGTTAGTCCCGACAAGCCAGCCCGCTAAAACTCTACTGCCAATCATTAGCGGACTGGAGTTCCGCTGTGGCGACCCCTTAACCGGGAAAAGTAGAAAGACACAAACAAACAAACAATGTTTCCCTCAGCAGGCAAATCAGGTAAAACCCCATCCAACATTTGAACTGTTTTTCATGCTTGGATCAAATTGTGTCTTATATTTTGTTTTGTTTTTACTTTATTGAAATTTCGATAAGCATGCCATGTAACAAATCTGGATAGTCAGTAGTATTTATTTTATGCATTTTAAATATATTTATGTATGTATATACTGAAAATAATCATATTTTCTGTATAATGAAGTGAACAATTTTGACCAAAAAGGTTTACAATGGAACACAGAAACAGCAATATTCATGCTCCAAGAAGTAACACTGGAGCATGTGATACAAAAAAAACATGTTTTTGGCAGGAGGGCAAACTCCCCTGCACACCTCATCTGTGTGACTGCACCAGCAACTCCCCCTGCTACTAAAGTGTACCAATTGCAGGTTCACATAATACCAGGGAAAAGGCACATTCCCCAAGAGAGTATTATGTTCATTGCAGACAAATGTCAGTCAGCTTTCCTGTCAACCAAATTATGTTGACATAAAAGCTGTCGACTTAAACACAACAACAATTTCACCTAATTAAGTGGACCCATATATGTACATACATACATACATATATACATACATATATGCACACATACATATAAAAGTACATATGTGTGTGTTATAGATGCATATTTGACATATAACAGAGACAACAGAAATAGATTTTAATAAAATTATCTTGTGGTTGCTTTTCACATCAACATATGGAACTACTGAACTGAGCCACCTAACAGTGCCAGAACAGAGTAGGACTATTCATCTTGGGATTATTTAAGGTTTGACACTGCATTTGGGACTGCAATTTAAATCATTGATTGTTTTGAGAACAAGAAAAGAAGAGGTACAAGATGTTTTGTTAATTGAATGCTCGGATAAACAACATTTGTTAAGGTTAATCTGACAGTTTCTTAACTTTCTCTAATTGTACACATTTACTGTTAAAGTAGACTATTCCTCTTCACCTAAAACTTCCTTATGTAAATGTGCTCCCATGGATCAGTTCTATCTCCCTTTTTTTTCTCCACTAAAGCATTAGTTTATCTTCAGACTGTATTCTGTATACTGAGGGCAGAGACATCTATGTATCACACTCATCCACAAATATTATTACATTTCTTCTACAGCAAGGCAACCTGTAAATGATTCATCTCACAGGCCCATGCTTACACTTATCAAGGGTATCCAAACTTGTCAGAGATTTGGGATGCATGGCTAGGCTTAAAAAGGCCCTTGTGATCATTAGTCTAGTAAATACCTATGAACCTATAAGATCTCCTAGCCCACACCAACTGCATTGTTTCTGAGAAATTCTTCTTTTTTATTCCCCTTTTGTGTCATTCTTACATCCTACTTCAGTGCTCTTGTCCATCACCAGCTCTACCAACTACTCTTACAGCCCCTGGAGGACTATCTTTTTTCTAAGGCTGGGTCTGGCACAGATTTAACAGTATCCTTGGTGGTGGGGAGAGTTGTGTTGTTGACTGCTTCCACCATGAGACATGCTTTAATTTATGACCTACTACTTGGTTTTTCCCCTCCTCTGTGTTCACATTTTATATCTGGCTTCTCCACTCTATGGACTATGCCTTCCTGCATGGAATGCCTGGACAAACACCCACCTCATCACCTCCTTGCCAGGGCCTCAGATGTCCGAGTCATTAATATAACCTGGGTCACCTGGAGCACGATTTTTTATCCCGCCTCTTCATGATAGTGCCCTCTAAGAAATTACTTATTAATCCAAACTATATTAAAGTAATGATGTTTGGTTCAGCACAAATTGTTAAATCCTCTCCATTTGACTTCACTGTTCTTCGACCATTGCAATAACTCACATGGAACGACCTCTTTATTCAAATACTTTAGGCCTGTGGCTGGATCAAAATCTAAATATTAGCTGCATATTCACAATATGAAAACTAAAATAGACCAAACACTTCTTATAGGCTTGGAAGATCTCACACTTCTTATCCCTGTCTATAAATGACGATATAGGATAAAGTACTTAGTTGGTTATCTGCAATACATCCTCACATTAATTTCATCTGTCTTCAAGAAAAAAAAAATCAGTTCTCTTCATATTATTGCTAATAAAATGTTATTTTAACTACCTCACTCCTGCAACAGATCATCATTGTTCTGGTCTCAAAAAAGCAAATTGGATGCCTATATAACAAATAGTCCAACTTCTGCTTAATCTCCTCCTTCATTTTTCTTGTAGGTTATTCACACTCTTTAATTTCTCCAAATCTTTTGGGTTTCTAATACCATGATGGGAATGGACCCCATTCCTAAGTCAAAGTACGATTAAAGTTAATGAAATTAGTATTGTTTCACTCTTTGATGTCAACCAAGAGTGCTTTTCGCAGCACCTGCAATGTGCCCAGTAATGACTCCTTCTGCAATTTGTATGGGGTTACATGGACTGATAACATATCTAAATACAATTATAAATTCTTTTTATAAGACCCGTTGCTCCTACTACTATTGGAACTATCTGGGTATCTTTCTTCCACATTGATCTTATTTCTGCCTGCAGATCCTGATATTTTATGACTTTGTGTCTCTCTGACACAACACCCTGTAGTCACTGGGTGTGGTGATTTCAATGATAAATACGACTTTTCTCTTCTTTTCATGGACCACTTATCCAGTTTTGTAGCATCTATCTTTTGAACTGTTGATAATGGGTGATCCCATGTGATGTAAACTACATCACTTTCTATGATGCTTTGTGGCTCATGTTTCCAGTGTTTTTCAGCCACTTCAGTACCATAATGTTTGCACAATCCCAGTGCAACAGTCTTGCCACATTATTATGCCTTTTAGTATACAGCCCTTCTGCCATTAGTATGTTACAACCAGCAGCGGGGTGTGTGACTGTTTCCAATTCAGTTTTGCAACACCTACATTTGTCTGTTTCTCCCACATGTAAATCAGCATGTGCATAGCCCACTATCTTGGGCCGTCAATATTAACCTTTCATCTCTTGGTTTGAATTTGCCTCTCCTTAACCATTCTTGCTTTCATTTCTGATCAACATGAGAGTCTTCCATAAGTTTTCTATACTTGCAAATGTATTTATGCATTCTCCACATTTCTTGCATTGTTATCTGGTCCTTTACCTTATATTCTTTCTTTTGCTTTTTTGGCACATTCAGTTGATGCTTTAATTTATCTGCTTCTGGTTTGATTTCTATTCCTGCTTCATGCTGATATGCTTCAGCTAGATTAAGCAGAGAAGTCATCTTAGATTTATTCTTCTCATGTTTCAAAACCTTCACTGGGTTCTGTGAGGTCAGCAGATATGTGTGGAGTCCACAATTACAGATCTATACATGTAATTAATTTCAAGAAGGCCCATCTCTCCTTTGGAACAGGGAATATATAATCTTGGTATACACTGATTTTTATAAATCATTTGGTGAGCATGAAGCATCCTTCTTGTTTTCCTATCTAATCTATCCAACACCAACACATTTTGAGGGCACTTAATCACTCCAAAACTGTAAGTTAGAATGGGAAAAGCAATTGGTTTATAGCTTGGATTTTGTTCCTAGATGTCAATGCTGTTTTCAGGATTAATTTAAGTCTTCTAAAGTATTCCTTACTAAGTTTTATTCACATTTGTTCATGTTTTATTGTTGATCCTTCATCAGTTCCCAAATTTTATACACTCCCTCTCACTCAAGTTCTTTTATATCACATTCTTGTCCCAAACTGATATTTTCCAGGTGCTGCAGTTTTCCTGCTTTGAAGGTTGCTTTTGCACATTTATCAAGGACAAATGACATTCTTATATCATCTGAAAAAGCTTTGACAACTTGCAGTTGTGCTTTCAGTTCCTCATCTGATGAGCTATACAGTTTTAAATCGACAAAGAGATGATGAGAAGCCTTTACACTTTGTTGTTTTCTAGGAGCCAAATTATAGCCATGACCTAAGCAGTTAAGTAAACAACTTAATGGGTTAAGGGCAAGGCAGAGTAGCAGTGGTGACAAAGAGTCACCCTGAAAAATGTCCTTTGAATTTTTATCCCTGGGATAATAATTTGTCCTTTATCATGGCTTAATTGTGAAGTGGTCTGCCACTGTTTCATGGTCACTGTAATGTAGTCAGTCAGTATAGGGTATATATTATGCATTTTAAGCACTATTTTATCCATGAATGTGGGATTCTATCAAATGCTTTTTGTAGTCAATCCATGCCATACTTAGATTTTTCCCCTTTCTACAGTTCTCCACTATGACCTTATTTAACAACAAATGATCCTTTGTTCTGTATGATTTTCTTTTATTGTCCTTTTGTTCTACTGCCATAATTGAGTTTTCTTCTAAATGACTATAAACTCTATTAGCATCAATTACCATGTATAGTTTATACGTCGTCGGAAGGCAAGTTATCGGTCTATAATTTTTAGGGTAGCTTGCAGGTTCTCTCTTAAGTAGGAGCATTGTTTATTTATTTTATTTATTTTACATTTGTTGACCGGGCTAGTCCAACTGGATACATATCCATTTTCAGTGGAGGCCCGGGGAGAAAAGCTCCAGTTAAAAAAACATAGTAAAAAACAGTGAAAAACATACTAAAAAACTTACAGAAATATTTAATACAAAAATTAGAAAAAGGCATTAGTATGAAATAAATTCATCTTAGTTTAACAATATTTAAAAAAGGAGTAGGAAAAAAAGAGAGGGAGAGTTAAGCATGGTAAGTAGTGCTTGTGAGTGACAGTGTTAGAAATCAAGAAGGAAGGCTAGTATAAAGAATAGTAAATGCAGGGTTGTGGTTGAGAAAAATGTGTTTTGAGGGTATCAGATAATTAGAGAAAAAAACAATTAGTCAGGATTGGTACAAGAGCATAACCAGTGGTTAGAGAAGAAAAGTTTTAGGTTAGTTTTAAATAGTAAGAGAGGATAGGGTTGTCAGTTCTTGTGGTAATTGATTCCATATTTTACCAACTGAATTAGAGAATATGGAGTCACCTGATAAGTTATTTGATAAGCAAGTATGAATCAACATTTTGTTAGCAGAGCACAGATTCCTCAAGTTATTTTATGGTCTTATGAAGGTAGAGAGAATTGGGGTGTTGTTGGGTTGGTGCAGGGCTTTGTGGGCTATTATAAGTTGGGTAAATTGTAATAGGTGAGGTAATTCAAGCCAGCCTAGTTGTTTTAGGTTCTGACAGTGATGAGTCCTGTATAGAGAGTTTGTAGCAAATCTGGCAATATTGTTATATGATTTAGCTAGTTTGTTAAGATTATTTTTAGAAAAATTGGTATATATGGGGGAAGCGTATAACAGGGTAGAGATTAAGGGGGTTCTAGCTATAGTGGTTCTGGCTACTGGTGTCAGGAAAGGTTTTATTCTATAGAGGGATCCAAGTTTTTTGTTAATAGATTTTATTGTAGTATTTATGTGAGTGTCAAACTTTAGTTGATTGTCAATTGTAATTCCTAGGAGTTTGGTGGTGGGGTCTGGAGAGATAATGGTACCATTGTTGGATGTAAGTGTGAAATGAAGAGGGGGAGACAAGTGAGAGGGTGTAAAGAGTAGTAGCTTGGTTTTTTTTGGGTTGAGGAGAAGACAATGGTTGGAGAACCATTGTTCTATAGTGGAGAAGGCTTTTTGTGTTAGAGAATGAAGTTCAGTTAGGGATGAGACTGAACAAATGATGGTAGAGTCATCAGCGTATTGGATGCAGGTAGAAAGTGGATTAGAGAGATGAAGGTCATTTATGAAAATGGAAAACAGTAGTGGACCTAAAATAGAGCCCTTAGTAACACCTATGGAGGTGAACAGGAGGTCTGAAAGATGGTTTTGCCAGAGAACTGCTTGTTTTCGGTTTTCCAGGTAGGATGTAAACCAGTTCATAGCAGGATTATCAAGAGAGAGGGACTTTCACATAGACAAAGTCTTATAACTTTGAACACGTAATGTTCGAACCATTATGTTCAAAGTTACAAAACTTTGACTATGGATAAAAAAAAACTATGGAAAACAAAATAAACTGTTTTAAGCATGGGGGCAAGTCCCCCTGCACCCCCCATGTGGGGGGGGGCTGCACCACCCACACCCCCATTACTTAAATGTACCAACTTTGAGATCGGACCCCATTGAACAAAATGGAAACCTCCACTTATGGAGATTTCCATTCAAACACTCAAACCTTTACAAATTCGAACTTATGGTCTCAGCCATATGAGGTTCAAACTTGTAAAAGTTTGACTACAAGATAGGAACCCTTGTTTTTCCTGTTATTAGCCAGGTTGGTGTCTGTTTATGGTGCGCATATAAATAGTTTTTACTCATGGCTGAATCTTCGTGCAAAGATGTGAATACTTTTAACCAAAAGTTAGGTACTGCATCTGAGCCTAGGGTTTTCCAATTAGAGGCTTTTCTTAACTTTGTTTCATTCTACCTGGCTGTTACTTCATCTCATTTCATATCCTTTACTTTTAAACTTCTTATTCTTTCTTTTACTTCTTCTCTCCATTTAGCATCTTTGTTATGCTCCACAGAATCTTCATATATACTTCTCCAAAATGTATCTATTTCATAAGTTCATAGGTAGGTACTAGGCTATTGGCCCTAGGGCCTACACAAGCCCAGCCAAAAAGGTACCCTGGCTTTTGCCACCCAAGAAAATTATTTTCCTGTGCCACTGTCGAGCAGAGCCACAGAATTGATCCCCGGGCTGAATTTCCTATTTCCTATCCAATCATCAAGATTCTTCTTAAAGAGTGCTAATGAGTAGCTTTGTTTGGTATAGATAGATAGTTTATTCCAGAGTATGGGGAAGTCTCTGGGACAGGATTCTATCCCTCCGGCATGTTCTGTTTATTGTGGTGACAAGGTTTAGGTCCCTAGAGCATGTAGCTCAGAGGGATTGGGATTTCTTTAAGTGGAGCATGTCCTACAGCTCTGGGTTTGACATAGCTTTGTATGGTAGGCAGAGATCACCTGTGAGTAGGCGATATGCGATGGAGTAAAGCTGCAGTTTTTTGAGACGGCCTGCATAGGGCATCTGTTTGAGGCTGGTAATCCTCTTTGTGAGGTATTTCTGCGGCCTTTCCAGTTATTGTAGATGTCTTGTGAGGTACATACCAAAATGGGTGTTGTACTCTATAATGGGTCTAATGAGTGATGAGTAGAGGGGAATAATGACCTCTTTTTTTCTGGATGAGAAACCTTTTGTGATGAGGTGTGCCACGTAGAAGGATTTCCTGACTACTGTGGCGATGTGATTATCAAAGGAGAGACTACTGTTCACCTGTGTCCCAAGGTCTCTTATCACACTTTCGGTGTTAAGTATACTACCGCCTATGTTGTAGTATATATTTCTTCTTTTTTAAGCGGTCTTTCAAATCATTTTACCTTGTTTCTTAATTCTCTATAAAACTTTTTTGGGTCATCAATAAATTGCTTATTTTGTACTTTTCCTTTATATTTATCTGTGTATCTTCTAAGTTTTTCCACATGTGCTGAAATTTTTTGTTTGTTATTTGCAATAGTGCAAGATAGATCCTGGTCTGTTCCAATACTACTCATTGCTTTTATCACATCTATCTTTCTTATTATTTTTGTTGATCTATTCCCTCTTCTATAGTCTTCTAACAGTGACACTTCTTTTCTTAATTGCTTTATAGTTTCCTGTATTTGATACTTCCATGATGATATTCGATTTCTCACCTTCCTTTCCCTCACTACCTTTTGTTCTTGTGGTAGAACATTATCAGTTATTAATTTAGCTGTACAGTGTTTCTTCTTTTATATTGCATAGATCTCTATGGATAGTCCCCGCATGGATCCCTATGGACAATCCTAATTACTGTGTTCAATTGTTTTATCAAATTTCTGACATTTTTGGGTTTTATTAACCTTCTGCAATCTATTTATTTTATTGATCTTAATATAGCTGTCTATGTCTAATAAATCAAGGAACTCTTCTCTTAGCTCATCTTCTTCCAAACTGAGAGCACATCCCTTGTTTTCCATTTCCTGCGGTAATTCTATAGAAAGTTCTATAGCATCTTTCTGTGGCACATTCTCTTCAATTTCATCCTGTGCCATCGGTTGCTCTGTCATATGGAAACTCACTGGCCTATCACTCCTCAACATTGACTGCAACAGAGTTTCCACAGTTTTCTGTTCCTTCCTTTACTGTCTAGCTTCAAGTGAGCATTTATACTGGTTTCCTGTGGAAGGCTCCAAAATATCTTCATATGGCACCTGACCAATTGCTTCCTGTTTCACTGGTTTCCCCTTAATTGGGATATTCATTGCTCTATCCTGTTGTGGTACTTTCTGAATTAGATGTTCCACACTGAATCCTTCACTTTGCATGTAGGGCATAACCTCAATTTCTATTTTTTTAACTTCACCATTACTAATCTCCTTTTCTGCTTTTCCTCTTTGTTTTCTTATTTTTTGTATTCCATGTCTAGATTCCTTTGCCTGCATTTCTCTTCAAATATCTTCGGTGCTGCTCTTTTTGTATTTGTTAGTTTTGTTTTCTCCTTTGCATAAATATTACACCATATTCAATCTCTTCTTCTTTCTCATGTCCATATTTCTTCTTCAGATGTCTCCTGATCTTCCTGCTTCTCATTTCTTTGGGGACTTACTCCATCATGCTGTGATATAACCTGTTAGACCTTCAATACCAAATCCTTCTCTTTGCACGTACTCCATAACTTCAACTTCTATTTTTCAACTTCTACTTTGCTAATCTTCTTTTCTACATTCCATCTTTGTAGTATTATTTTTTTATTGTAAAATTTTCCATATCTGGATACCTTTGCCTGTATTTCTGTTTGAATATCTATATTGACCTTCTCTTGTTACTCCATAACTTCAACTTCTATTTTTCAACTTCTACTTTGCTAATCTTCTTTTCTACATTCCATCTTTGTAGTATTATTTTTTTATTGTAAAATTTTCCATATCTGGATGCCTTTGCCTGTATTTCTGTTTGAATATCTTTGGGGCTGCCTTCTTTATATTGATTAACTTAGCTTTCTCCTTTGCATAAATATTGCACCATACCAAATCTCTGTTTCTTTCCCATGTCCATGTTTCTTTTTTATACTTTTCAATTATCTCTAGGTTTTGTTGTTTATATTTTCGCACTTCCTCAGATGCTTCTTTTTCCAAACAGATCAAAGTTTCTTGATCTATATACTGTTTTTCACAAATCTGTTATATTAACGAACATACATTTTAATTTGAAGCTTCTAACAGTTTTTCCTGT
Organism: Protopterus annectens; assembly: GCF_019279795.1. Taxonomy (NCBI): domain Eukaryota; kingdom Metazoa; phylum Chordata; order Ceratodontiformes; family Protopteridae; genus Protopterus; species Protopterus annectens. The sequence continues at coordinate 763,264,203 of NC_056729.1, forward strand.
GGAAGTATTTTTCTTTCCTCTAATTTATCTCTTAATCATTTTGTATATCTTGTGTCTGGAAATTCTGTTTTTTTTTTTTTTGCATAATAGTAACAATACATAATTTCTTTCTTATCCTCAGTAGTCGACTTTATCATCTTTATGGCTCTTCTTTGGCCTATCAGTTTTTGTGATTGATTTTTGTGGACTACTACTTCCTTCTACAATGGGGGGGGGGGCATCATCCCTCTGAGCCTGGCCTGGCCCCATTGTAGGAATGTTTCTGTATTTTGAGAATTCTACACTGTCATCTTTTCCAGTCCTGGCACCATTGTGCCTACCAGGATTAGCCACTTTTTCATCCTGGGTCTTGTGTACCCAGCTCTCTTTTTTTAATTTTTAACCTACTTCTATCCATGATATATGATGTATAAATACAGTCTATATATCAGTGTCATCTTGGTGAGATTTTGTGAAAAACAGGGTCCACCTTGCAAAGGTGCTCATCAAGACTTGAGGATGAATTCAGTTTCAGCAATAATACTCTCCTTTACTTGCTGACTTATCATCGCTCCATTCGGACACCACTATTCACTGTTAGAGAAAGAAGATGTAGTCTAAAGTCTCAGTGAAGTCTACAACCCTTACTCTACTCTACCAGCTTCTCAGAGAAATGGACTTATTATAACTTTCCCTAAGTAGGCCTTAACATATAATAATTTAGTCAGCCAACAATAAGAGACTCTATATTTCTATTTGTATTCAGAAAAAAAAAAGATAAAAAAAAATGTCTTTGAAGAGAATGAATGCCAGGATGCTTCTCCAACATTACTTTATTCTTGAGAAAACACACAGTAGCTCTGGATGTAACACAGTAGAATATCCAATTTATTGTAAGCAAGTGCTTTCAAGGGTTCACCTCTTCATCAGACTTAGATAATGAAGTGGTGAACCATTGAAAGCGCTTACTTACAACAAATTGGATATTCTGCTGTGTTACATCCAGTGCTACAATGTTTTTTCTCATTTGCTTCTTTTTGCTCTGGTTGTTTTATTGCCTGAGGCTATATTCTTTGTTTATATTACTTTATTCTTGTCTACTGCCTCCATTTATAATTGTCATCTTTCTATCATTCTTCTTTTGTGAATGATTCATATATCACTGATGTAACTTTGACTGAAGTCTACATACCTTTCTTTATTTTCTCTCCCCATCCTAGTCTATTTTCTTCATTTCCTTCATCACATCCTTCATTTACTCCTTCCCTTTCTCTTCATATTTGTATTAACATCTTTATTATTGTCACTCTGCCATCTTTTTTCTACATTTTATTCCCTCTCTCCCTCTTTCCCTCCTTCTTCTCCTGTACATTCCCCCTTCCCATCACACTGTAATTCTTCCTTATCATTTCTTTTACCTGTTTTTTTTTTGAATGGCTGTTAATTCTTTCATACCATTCTCTAATTTATTTTCTTCATGCATTTAAACACTTTTCATTGTTAGTGTTGAGTATATTTTGTTGTTGTTAATGTTTGCAATTAGTTTTGCTATTTGTTTTTTACTGTCTGCTGTAAGTTTTATGCTTTTTCCTTATGTGATTTTTTTTTTATGCCCAGCTCAGCCTGATATAGGCTCTCTTAGTGCTCTACCCTTGTAAATAAATCTAAACAACAAAATAACAAAATAAATAAGCAAATAAATATATGATACTGGGTGGGGGCTCATAGATAAGTGAACTTGCTCAGCACTAAATGGCATGGAGCTGATAGCTTGACTCAGTCTAAAGCTAAGCAGATATGTATTAGGGCTAGCTCAGCACTGAGGTTAGGGCCAAATCCAGCTGTAGGTGACCTAAGTAGCTGCTTAGGTCCCGTGCTGACCATGATGCTCATAAACATTACAGTGAAAAAGATCTCAGTGTTACCCGTATCTCACAATTCTGATCTCACAATCCTGATTATTGCTAGGCTCCTGCTCTGTTTTGATGTACAGTAAGTTCCAGTAAGTCTCTCTGTCATTGGCATGAATATAGACCAATGAGAAAGAGTCTTCCTGGAGTTTTCAAAGTGTGATATTTTTGTACACCTGAGACAGTATGTACATTGCCTTTCCTTGTCCTCTTTAAAAAGTGGGACAGTCACTAGCAAAAGAATGTGTTACATATGTAGTGACTATAGAATTCTTTGAAGTGTATATCTCTCTGAACCTTTCCATTGGAAGAGCTTCTGAACCTTCATCGACTGCAGACATTGACAGCTTTTTGGAAGTGCTCCTGCATCTTTTGCCTGTTAGAAGACATACTGTACCTTCTGTTGTTGAAGACCTTCTATACTTTCTGTACCTTCTTCACATTACCTGCTATTTATCACCTATCTGCATGCGTTCTCTTCTTGGCACAACTCCTGCACCTTCTGTCTATTAACAGCTATTTACTGCCTATCTGCCTGCATGCTTTTCTTGAAATAATCCCTGGGGTCTTGGAGTCTGTTACTAGCCATGTGAAAAGGAGATGTGTGTGTGTGTGTGTGTGTGTGTGTGTGTGTGTGTGTGTGTGTGTGTGTGTGTGTGTGTGTGTGTGTGTGTGTGTGTGTGTGTGTGTGTGTGTTTATATAAATACATCCTACATCCCAGAGTAGTTATGTTGCAAAGGACGGAATCAGTTTTAATAAATACAAGCATCATAATACGAGACAAATTCTTTGGGTATGACCCTTGGTTCCCTTATTTTGTTGACTGTTGACAGGGTCTTCACTATTTGGCTCTGAACAAACTGGACAGCATGAAATATACACATTTAATGTAATGAATACAGTTTTAATTTAACTTGTTTTTTTGTAGGTACACAGTTGTCAAATGTATTGTGTTGGGCTACAGCAGTTTGTATGGTAGTTAGTGCAGATGAGTGAGGCTCTAAATTCTTAATGAGCTGCTTCCTGTAGAATAGAGTTTGATGGCTTCATATTAGAACAACGAAAAATTTTGTTGAATATGTTTTCGATGACACATGTAGGGCGAACAGGCAAAACAGCGAAGCGGCTGTTCAGTGAATTCTTTCCCTGGGAAAGAAGTTGCTTGACTGCTTTGTTGCTTTGCCTGTTCTGGAGTGTAGTGTGGTCCCTTGTCCGGTATAGCTCCCGAGCGTGATTGTGCAACAGTTACTGACCTTAGGGTTAGGGTGTGGGTTAAGGTAAGTGCATATGTATCAAAGTGTTTAATGTTTTTTTGTTTTGCATTAGATGTATGGTTGAATTATGTGTGTGTGTGTTTTTAACTGTTTACTTTTGTTTTGGGGGGTAGGATTAGGATTAAGGTAAGTGTGTTTGTGTATGGAACTGTTTATGTAAATGTGCAAGAGTTACTGACCTTAGGGTTAGGGTGTGGGTTAAGGTAAGTACATATGTTGTAAGATGTTTACTTTTTTTTTTTTTTTTTTGCTAGATGTATGGTTGGGTTACGTGCATATGTGTATTTCGTTGTTTACCGTTTTTTGGGGGGTATAATTAGGGTTAGGGTATGTGTGTATGTGTTTGGAAGTGTTTAATGTTTTTTTTTTTTTGGGGGGTTGGAACAGTGATTTCTTTCTATAGGAAAGAAATCGCTGTTCTGTGGTTTCCACATTTTCAGCGTTCGCTGAATATATGTCGATGTAACACCATTCACTGTTTTCAGTGTTCAGTGTTATAATATGAACCCGGTTTGATTCTCTCTGACTTCACTTGTCTACTGTGTAATTTTGACCAAGTCACTTCATTCAACAGTGGTATTGGGCTGCTCCTAAAAACAAGTACTTGTGTCCAGTGGTCTGTTCCAAGCTACTAACAAACATTGCACATTTAGCCGATAATTAGAGTTTCACTATATGTTATTTGTTACAAATCAAAGCATGTATCTTGTAGTTTAATGGGCTGCCTGATGCATTTTCTATAAATATCTGTTACTATAGAAGAGAAATTTTACTGTTGCTGTCTGATTTTAATGTGAGAATGTTTTGTTTTGTTCATTAAATGGTCTTGGTGTTTTGGTTGTCAATTTTTTAATACAATTAAATTCAAATCTCTGTGATCATTGTAAATATGAAGAATAAAACAGTATGCACCCTGACAGATTTGAATAATGTTTTATGGTAATTAGGGAAAAACAGCCAAGTAAAGGGATCCTGTCATGGCTTCTGGGAGGGTTGGGGCAGTCCATTACCCTGCCTAGGGCCGCATTTGACCATGATCCAGGTCTGACTGAGGTAGCAAGAAAATGAGTACATAGTAAATGTTACATGAGATATTATGGATCAGAATGGTGCTAAGCTGTCATTGTGGCAGAGTAACACAATGGGCCAGCATGTTTCACATGGCTGATATCATTGAGACAAACTAGTGTGACACAGTTCATTTGCATTTATGCATGCAGTTAAGAGCTGCATATCTGCCACTTCAGATAGCCCTCAGAGTTTCAGCATAGCAAAGTGTCAATTCAGTTCATCAATGAAATAGAGATGAAATGGGAAGATAGGATAGTAAAGAAGAAGAATACTGCAAGCACAGAAAAAAACACAAAAGAGAAACAATAGGGAATGGCAGATGGCAGGACAATCTCTTTTGATGGATAGAGAGCTCCATTTGCAATATAAGAATAATGGTTGTTGGAGCAGTTCGAGAGGTATATTAGAAGAAGGGGAAGAGAAAAGAGACAGCAGCAGGAGCAGAGATGCAAACATAAAGTGCAGACACAGATGCAAACAGACAGGTATAGATACACACAAAAGGTGGGATGACAGTGGATGGACATAGAGTGACAGCAGGTGTGCAACTGGTGATGGAGAGGGTTGTGCAATGAACAAGGTATGGGAAAGTCACAACAGGGAGGGAAAACCTGCATGGAGACTGGGCAGGCACCATGGTCAGATGCCTGCCCAATCCATATTCAGTGCCCACCAATCAGTCACCTCAGTGACTGATGTCAGGGGGAAAGCTGTTTTTCTAGTGGCTCCAGTGGTTAGAGTCTGAATGCTGTGCATTCCAGTCATACCAGGAAACTGATCACCATGCTGAGGCAGGAATTCAGCTGTCAGACCACCTTGGATGAAAAAGCATCCTCCACATCTAGTACTGAGAGACAATGGGAGACCGCTCTAAGACACTTTCAGAGAAGAAGACTCTTCCCCCCTCCTGAGAAGAGGCCACGGGGGCACAAGCAATCCTTCATTGTCAACTTGTAACAAAGTGACCTACATGCCCCTGCTTAGAGGCAGACCCATTGACCAGCACCAGTGGCATCAGTTGTCTCATGCTGACACAACTGTAAAATCCAAATAAATCCACTTTAATATGCACAGGTATAAGAGGTTTCATCCAAAAAGTGCTTAATCAGGAACTTCATCACTTTTGGGATGAAAGTGTTTACTCCTTTGCATATTAAAGTGGATTTATTTGATTTTTACAGCCATTTCCTGCTTTATGTGACTTTGTACACTTGTGGGACTGTTTTGTTTTCTGTTTTGCCAGCTGTCTCATGCTGAATTGACTGCCACCACTGTACTACACGCACTGCAACTGGAACTACACACATAAAATGACAAGTTCACATCGGGATGGCACATCTGGTTTATGTACCACAGTACCAGGGTACTCCTACCTTCTGCAAGATTCTACTGTGCTTAATTTATTGCTCCTTGGCTGCTGTAAAAGAAAACATGCCTACCTCAATACACAGATACAACAGCTACTAAAATAACAGGAGGAAAAAAAAGTACATCTACATATAAATACATGTATAGTGCTTGCTTCTCACCCTAACTTCTGCCTCGCATTGCTGAATCGAGACTGGAAAACAATATCGCACATCAACATCATGATATTGGCAATGCTCACCAGAATGGTTGATGCCAGTGACATTATTTACCATCCTGTCAAGGTCATGCCAGGCATTCACCTTGTGCAGGAAACATTTTCCAGAGACATTCAGAAAAATAGCTGTGAAGGTAAAGAAGCACCTGTGCTCTCCCATTCACACCCAGAAAGAGCCCAGGAGTTCACAGTACCCAAAGAAGCCATAACCACAACATGGCCTACTGAGGAAACTAATGGTAGCCTGGACAACGTGGACACACATTTGACCACCATGTGCCATGTATCATAGTGAAAAAGATAGGCTCTACTAAATCTCAATTATTTAAAGTCAAACTTGAATGCTGTAGCACTCTGTGTGTGGTCTAAAACAGCTACATTTTAAAAGTAAAAAAAAAAAAAAATGTAACTAAAATGTGAGTACTGTAGCACTCCATGAAGGCAGGGTCTAAAATGTAGCAACTATTTACTACATATGTTAAAACAGAAGATTTTTTTAACTAAAATATGAGTGCCATAGCACTTCTTGCAGGGAGGATATAAAATGCAGCCACTGTTTGCCACATTTGTAGTAAGCATTTTCGTACATTTTAAATAGAGGAAATATTTTTGTAAAGTAAAACATGTGCAATGTAGTGCTCCATGCAGGCAGGGTATAACATGTAGCAACTGTTTACTACATTTGTAGCAAGCAGTTTGCTACAGTTTAAACAGAAGATTTTTTTTAACTAAAATATGAATGCCATAGCACTTCTTGCAGGTAGAGTATAAAATGCAGCAACTCTTTGCTACATTTGTAGCAAGCAGTTTGGTACATTTTAAATAGAAGAAATGATATTTTTTAAGTAAAACATGTGCACTGTAGTGCTCCATGCAGGCAGGGTATAAACTGTAGCAAGTGTTTGTTACATTTGTAGCAAGCCGTTTGCTCTAGTTTGAAGTGCAATGTTCAAACTTTCATCCTTTATTAACCTACTGTACTCAATGATGGACATGATGAGGACCAAATAAAATCAAACAATGACTTTGATGGACCTGGATGTTTTAACTCTTGCTTTTAAATTGAGCACCTTGGAATGATTTCTTTACTACTTTAGGCACGTGTTGATCAAAAGCTAGGTTACTGTCTACATACCCCTCCAAATCCCTGACTATTAAGTCTACTCTTAGGGTTGTGTTATCAATGAGGTAGTTACATAGCCTTCCACTCATGTAGACCAACAACAGTAAAGACTGGGGACAAAGGTGGAAGGTTGTCAATCTATGTTAGTAGCAAACATGCCTATGCCTTTAGGTTGGTTAAACAGGATGATACCATGGAGCTCATTCACATGCAACTCATCAGAGATAAGGTCCCTCACCATATCATGGCTAGCTACCAGTCATCATCTATGCCCCTAGAGTCTCATGACTCTTACCTACACCTACTACAGGTACTTAACATCCAACCAAACACTCTATTCATGGGTGACCTTAACTACCTCTTTATACATTGAGAGACTTATACTGTTTCAAACACACAGGCACAATGCTTTCTGAACTTTATTAACAACAACAGCTTGGAACAGATTGATGGATAGTGCCTACTCCAACCAGAGCAGCAAAATTACTGGATTTGATACTCACCAACAGGGAGAGCATTGCAACCCCTCCCCTACCCTCCATGTCACATCATCACTAGTAAGGTTGGATCATAGGTTCATAGGTTCATAGGTAGGTACTAAGCTATTGGCCCTAGGGCCTATATAAGCCTAGCCAAAGGTACTCTGGCTTTCGCCACCCAAGAAATTTATTTTCCTGTGCCATTATCGAGCAGAGCCACAGAAGTGATCCCCGGGGTGAATTTCCTATCTCCCATCCAATCATCAAGATTTTTCTTGAACAGTGCTAATGAGGAGCTTTGTTTGATATAGATAGGTAGTTTGTTCCAGAGTATGGGAAGTCTCTGGGACAGGAATCTATCCCTCCAGCATTTTCTGTTTATTGTGGTGATGAGGTTTAGGTCCCTAGAGCGTGTAGCTCGTAGGGATTGGGATTTCTTGAAGTGGAGCACGTCTAAAAGCTTTGGGTTTGACATAGCTTTGTGTGTTAGGCAGACATTGCCTCTGAGTAGGCGATATACAATGGAGTAAAGCTGCAGTTTTTTGAGACGGTCTGCATAGGGCATCTCTTTGAGGCCAGTAATCCTCTTTGTGAGATATTTCTGTGGCCTTTCCAGTTGTTGTAGATGTCTTGTGAGGTACATACCAAAAGGGGCATTGTACTCTATAATGGGTCTAATGAGTGACGAATAGAGGGGAACAATGACCTCTTTTTTCCTGGATGAGAAACCTTTTGTGATGAGGTGTGCCTCAGAAGGATTTCCTGACTACTGTGGCGATGTGATTATCAAAGGAGGGACTACTTTCCACCTGTGTCCCAAGGTCTCTTATCACACTTTTGGTGTTAAGTAGACTACCACCTATGTGGTAGTTCATGGGTACTGAGTTTTTACCAAAAGGAATGACAATGCACTTTTTGGCATTGAGCTTGAGGCCATGGCTTTGACACCAGGCATCTGTCTCAGCAAGGCCCTTTTGTAGGATGTCCACATCTTTTGGAGTTTTGATTATGGCTCCTAGTTTGCAGTCATCTGCAAACTTCATTAGCCAAAGATCTTCTGTGTTGGCCTGTACTTCAGAGAAGTAGATACCAAACAGGAGAGGACCCAGGACTGAACCCTGTGGTACTCCACTTGTCACTGGTCTGAAGCTGGATTTGGAGTCTGCTACTTTCACAGTGTGGGTTCTGTCAGTGAGCCAGTTGGCAACCCATCTTGTGACATAGGGATTTATACCTAGTTTAGTTAGTTTATCTATAATTCCAGAGTGGGGAATGGTGTCAAAAGCCTTGGCGAGATCCAGATAGGCTGTGTGAACCACCTTACCCTCATCTACGGCTTTGGTGACTGCTTCAAAGAAGTTTATCAGGTTTAGGAGACATGATCTGCCTTTTACAAACCCGAACTGGGTGGGGTCCTGAGTTTGGAGTTTACCAATGTCATTGTTTATAAGTTCCATGATGATACACTCCATAGCCTTGCAGACCAGGCTCATCTCCTTTAAAGTGAAAATCAACCCAGAAAACCCAACCAAACCAGTAACAGTTAGGAACTATTCTAAGGCAAACTACATAACATTGGGTGACAGTCTGTCAAAATTTAAGGCTTCCCCTAACCCCAAGACCACAGCTACCTATGCAGAATTATTCACAGAGTCACCATACAAACATGTGAATGGCTGCATAAAGGTTGCCATACCTGCCAGAAGTAAACCCAAAACAAACATTATAAATAAACCTCACTTGTTGAATCCTCACTTAAACAGGGCATACAATAAAAGAAGAAAGCTGTTGGTCAGAATCAGGAAGAACAGCTCATATAAAGACAAGTGTTCTGTTTTACAGCTAAGCAAGAAGCTAAGATGTCTAATTAAGTCCAAGGTCGGCCATGAGGTCAGTCACAAGGCCTTTTTTAGCTATGTCTGGAACTTTAAAGATAACACGTGGCTGTGTTCCGAAATGATGATTAACAGTGACACTTTCACTGATCAGGATGACATAGCAAATCTACTGGCTGATAAATTCAGCTCAGACTTACCCTCCCACCCCCCATCCCCCTGACTGCATCAGGAAACCTCTCCTCCAACAAACTATCCCCAACTATTAGTAGGGACCAGATGTTGGCAGAACTCACTAAACCCAAGAACACCCAACTCCAGGTGTCGCAACAACGTCCCTTGTTACCTCCTGAACAGAATACAATCCAGCCTATCAGGACCACTTGAGGCACTCTTCAACAATGGCGTTTAGACAGGCTACATTCCAAGTAAATTGAGGACTGCAACAGTCATTCTCCACCACAAGGGTGGACCATCAGCTGACCCAGGTAACTACAGACTCATCAGTCTAACAAGCCAGATATGTAGAGCCATTGAACAAATTATCATGGAAATAATAAATAAGGACATTGGCAACCTACAGACACTGAACCCATCCTAAATTGGCGCTGTTAAGGGAATGTAATGCTTAATTAACCTGACTGACTTCTTTAAGAGGCTCATCAAGGCAATGGATATGTGTAAAACATTGCATATTGAGTATCATCACTTGGCCAAGTCATTTGATACAGTACCCTATCCAGGCACTGTTTACAAGCTCTCTGAGCTAGGAATAAATCTCTACATAACTCATTGGATTGTCGGCTAGCTCATAGACAGGACCCAAGAAGTCAGGATCTGTGAGACCACCTCTACCAAGAGACAGGTCACCAGCAGACTACCTCGGGGCTCTGTATTGGCCCTGCTTCTGTTTGGCTTCTACTTCTCTGAAGTCAAGGCTAATGTTCAAGGCCTCTAGTTTACTAAGTTTGCAGATGACTATAAACTGATTGCTATTATAGATTCCCCCCAAAACAATAACATCTTGTAAGAGGGTTTAATACAGACAAATTACTGTTGCCAAAGCCATGACCTAAAACTGAGTGCCAAAAAATACATTATATATGTCCCTTGGGAAACTGACAACCCAAGTTAACTACTCCACTAATAAAATACCCCTAAAAGCTGACCCTGTAGTAAGGGATCTGGGAACATATGTAGACAGTAGTTTGTCCTTTGACCAACATGTAGCTAAGATAGTAAGAAAATCATTCTATGCAACCCAACTTATAGGTAAGGGTACGGCATCCATATCCAAGGATATTATAGTACCACTCTACTTGGCCCTTATCAGACCTATCATTGAATGCAGCTCCCCCTTTTGGCATGTATCTAACCAGTCTTGTAACAGCTGGAATGCTCAAAAACATTTTACATCAGGAGAATTCAGGGCATGAATATCCTGTCCTGCATTGATCACCTAAAGGCTCTGTGTCAGTATTTAGTCTCCTACAGGCTGCTGAGATGGGATTTTTGTCTGGCTTACAGGGTTTCCTCAGACTCAGCCCTGATGGATCTGTTGCACATGTGCAAAAAAAAAAAACTTTCCAAAAAGACAAGATCCAGGGATATAAACTTCACTTGTGACATAAATAGAACATGCTGCAGATATTTATATGTGCCCTAAAGAATCCCCACACTATGGAATATGCTCTCAAACCATGTAAAATAGAGTTCATCTCTGAACCTAATCAAACAAAACCTTGACTACTGGATGGGAGATTGTAAATTTACACCCAGTGTTGCCCCCATGTTCCACATGGACAGAGGATGTCAATAAGAAAAATATTATTCTAACATTCCCCCTACAAATCCTTAGCTACGTCCCTACTAACATGCCCCCTCCTGTATAGGCACCCATGATACTCAGGACCCAAATGAGTTGGAGTGGGTGGCTAGGCTTATAAGGGTCCTAGTTGGCATTAGTCTATAACAATCTGTAAATCTATTAATATTGAGCAAGTCACTTAACCAGATAATGCTTTGGAGTCAATGGGAATTTAGGCTAAGTTCCTTAATGATCTAATACCATACAGAAGCTGTCACAAAAAAATACAAGTGGCACACATAAGTAGTAAAAAATGTTTTAATATCCAATGTTAAGCACTTTCATCCCTCTAATCACAACACTTCATCAGAACAAGAGAAGCACACTGAAACAGACTTTTAAAATGTACCTCTTCATCACATGCATTTGAGTCATCCAATCAGAAGTGTAATCTTGTTAAAAAGTTAAATAGGCTACACTGTCTTAAAGAAACATTGTTACTAATAATTAACACTGTCAAAAAGTAAATTATGTCAGAGTAAACCACAATAAATTCTTCTTGCCATCCACTTATCATGGTACTATGTGATACAAAAAAGAACATCATACCCATCAAATAACATGAGTTAAGATTTAAGATACTAGCTATAGATGCAGATTCATTAAGTCCTGGTTGATTGTAAGCATTCAGTTACATTTGGCAGGTCAGCTCCCACTATTCAAGTAAGTCTTTCCAGGGACCTCCCTGTGGATTTTTTTCAATTTTATCTAATATCATAAAAAGAACAAAATGTGTAGTATAAATCTAAATCTAAGTATAAAAGTGTTTTTATAGTTCTTGTGTTTAATATCATACATATGCTCATATATATATATATAAGCATAAAATGAAAAGATTTATTCAGTCTAAAATGGACAAGCGCTTTCACATAACTAAAGATCCTTAGTTAAAACACTGTGATACTAACATTTATATACAATCACATGACCATAATCAATGAATCAATTAAGACGTCAATTAAAAAATGCATCAATTAAAGGAAACCTTCTATCCTAGTCATTTCATTGATCTTGCATCTAGCACAGGTTTGATATTGATACTACTACTGAGCCCTGGTGGTGAGTGCGCCCTTAACCTGAAAATCCACTTTAATTCTATCCTTAACAGGAAGTTATTATTATCTCCCTGTCTTAAGTTGTTACTAACTTGTTGCAGTACTCTAAAATTAAAACTGTGTCCTGCCTGCTCTATAATATGTTTCGCTAAAGCATTTAGCATCCAAAAAGTCAATTTTATTATGGGACCAATTCATTGTAAATTTCAAGAAAGGGGTTGTTGTTTCTAAATATCTAACAAAATCATTTAATGAATCTATGTCCCCTTCCCAAAAAAGAAGGATGTCATCTACAAAATGTTTAAACAAAATAATGTTCTCACTGTACTGATGTCCCTTTAGGAATTGTTCTTCCCAGAAATATACTACCAAATTAGCATATGACTTGGCACATGATGTTCCCATTGCCACTCCCCATTGCTGTAAAAATAGCTGTTTATCAAACAAGAAGATATTGTTAGAAAGTACTATTTCCAGAAGAGAGCAAATCAAAATAATGTCATTGCTCTTCATTCCCTTCATAACTAGTATATTCTTGAAATTTACAATGAATTGGTCCCATAATAAAATTGACTTTTTGGATGTTACCATATACAGGGGGAGAGATGGAGAGATCAATACCACCCTGTATCGCAAGGATAGTTGGAAGAATAGTCTACTAGAACGACATAGTATGCATCCAGGTCACATTTTTAAAAACATCACAAAGGGGCAGATAAAGAGAATAAGAAGAATCTGCAGCTCTCCTTATGATGAACAAACAGAAATACAAAAATTGGAGAATTTGTTAGTAGAGAGAGGTTATAAGGATAGTGAGATAAGAATAGTGAAAGAGAGCTTAGATAGTGAGTGTAATGAAGGAAATTCTTTATCTATTTCACTCAATACAAAGAGAGATGTTAGAGAAAAAAATAAATTAAGGTTTAATATGAGTTATACTGTAGATAATGGTATAATAACAGATATTATAAGAAGGAATTGGCAAGTCCTGACTATAGATGATGAGACCAGGGATCTCATAGGTACAAAACCAAGTTTTTCTTATAGGAACAATAAAAATCTTAAGCGGTTATTATGTGGAACACAGACTAGAAGTAATGGAATAGAGACATCTAGTGGACGATGTGGGACATACCCATGTGGGAAATGCAAGATGTGTCATGAAATAAGTAAAGAACAGATTTATCAGCATTCAGATATTAATTTTATTTTTGAGCCAAGATTTTTTGCCACATGTGATAGTGAAAATATTATCTATCTAGCTTATGTAGGAAAAACTATAAAATTTACCAACATAAATATGAAATTAGAAATAGAAATATGCTAAATGCTTTAGCGAAACATATTATAGAGCAGGCAGGACACAGTTTTAATTTTAGAGTACTGCAACAAGTTAGCAACAATTTAAGACAGGGAGATAATAACTTCCTGTTAAGGATAGAATTAAAGTGGATTTTCAGGTTAAGGGCACACTCACCACCAGGCCTCAATAGTAGTATTAACATTAAACCTGTGCTAGATGCAAGATCAATGAAATGACTAGGATAGAAGGTTTCCTTTTATTGATGCATTTTTAATTGACGTCTTAATTGATTCATTGATTATGGTCATGTGATTGTATATAAATGTTAGTATCACAGTGTTTTAACTAAGGATCTGAAGATATCTGATATATATATATATATATATATATATATATATATATATATATATATATATATATATATATATATATGTATATGTTCTCTAAATCTTCTCTCACTACATGAAAACAAGAACATACTTGACATAAGGCTATTTACACTAATCCCACTGAGTTGCAGTTACAATGAATGGGGGTTATTATTAAAATGTTCTTGACTACCACAGAGTTCTCTAAAAATGGTTCTGCACTGCAGATAAGAGCCACATTTGAACATATCAAGACTTGTGTTGGAATGAGTGTAGTTAGAATGCTCATTCAATTCTAAGAAGTTCTTAATAGTCTTTCCCCTGCTACAAACTATGTGGTGCTTGAGTCCAACCTTGTCAACAGTGTTCCTGTACATAAAAACATTTTCCTATTTTCTTTCCAGTATGTACTTAATATCATAAAAGTCAATGCTGTAAGTCATAAACATAGAAACTATGTAGGACTTATTGTTCACGTTATTGCCATTAATTACATTAACTTCCTGTTTCCTCACCAGTGGGTAATAAATTCCCTTCTCTTTATTTAAAACAATCTCCCTCCTTACCTCTACAATAATGTCACTGGGGTATCCTCTCAATAAAAACATTTTAGACTGCCTGACCTATCATTTTTAGACACTTCGACATCTAAGTATTTAATACAGTCACTTCCAATATTGTAAGTAAATTTCAAAAAAGAACTGGTTGAATTAGTATAATTAACACAGGAATGCTTTTCCGTAGCAGAAACTTGGATTACAAACCAAAGGCTCATTCTGAATCCAAGTAAAACAAAGCTAGTACTCTTTAGCTCCCACAGAGCCATACCTCCCACTGATTCTTTCTTCATTTCCTCCTTTAACAAGACCACAATTATCCCCACAAATCATACCAAACTCTTAGGGGTTGAAATAAATAATCACCTTAGATTTGACCTACATATTTCTATAACTATAAAGAAGTACATAAAAAACTTGGCCTACTGTATCTCAATAAAAAATTCCTCACTGGCCACTCCAAATCTACAATAGCGAGGACTCACCTACTATCCACCATACTTTATGCCTCCCCCATCCTTGCAAATCTCCCAAATCTGACCTAAACAAACTTGATAGTTGTTATAATAAGATAGCCAAATTCGCTACAACCTCTCCCATCAGAACACATCACTGTGAATGCCTAAAAAAACTAAATTGACCAAAACTACCACTACTACTTCAACTCAATCAACTATCACTAGCCCACAAAATAATACATAACTCTGAAAAAACCCAGCCCTACAAAATCTTTTGCAACCCTATACAACCACCAGGCCCTTGAGGTCTAGCACACAAAACCTCCTCAAAGTAACAAAATATAACAATAAAGCTGGTAAGTCTGTCTGCAGCCACTGTATAGCAAAAACCTGGAACTCCCTTCTTGCCCACATAACTGACAACAAATCCCCATCACAGTTCAAGAAACTTGTTAAAACTCACTTTTTGAATAATCACCTGTGTTCCTGTATCCCCCCTGGCTAATGTCTCATTAGAACACTTCACCTAACTTAAGTAACTCTGCTATGCCAACCAATCATAGTACTGTACCCACTTAGGACGGTTGATCTACTACTCATCCCATCTCTCCAGGAGTTACGGAAAACTATAGTAACTCTAACAAAATCCAACAGTAAAGGAGGTCCGTAAGCCAAAAAGCTGTTATATATTTATTGTTGATAAAATAAAGTGCTTTTCGTTGACGCTAGTGCGCCATCTTCTTCAGATTCAAAAAACATAAAACACATACAAAGCAAATAAATAACTTTCCATCCATCATGTGACCGGCATCAACTGAAACACCTATTCAAACTAGTCACCTGCTTAAAGTGACATTACCTATTAAAGTATTTAAAAATACTATATCTACAATGTTATCATTAGAACCACGTATTAAATGACACACAAAGCAAGCGATCGCATAAAACTAAGTATGTAAGATAGTAGTCGGCAAGTTATAAGTGTACAAATTCTACAGAATAAAGCACACTAACTTGGTACTTATCATTGACATCTTAAAAACACATCTCTAAACAATTCAAGTATACCAACAGCCAACTATATACAATCAGTCAGTCAATAACCGACAAAAGACATTAAAAATAATAACAACATATAAACCGCATAAATAAAATAGTTAATTAATTAAACATAGGGTTAAAGTGTACTTGGGCTAAATAAAAAATCCATCTCTAATTGTGTAGGTTCATAGGTTCATAGTAGGCTATCTGCCCTAGGGCATTTACAAGCCTAGCCAGAGTTGTTTGGCTTACGCCCCCTTTGAATTGAGTTTATTGTGCCCTTTTTAAGGCTAGATTACTGTGCCTCTGTCCAGCAGTGACACAGAAGTAATCCCAGGGGTAAATCTACGATCACCCATCCACTTGTCAAGATTCCTCTTGAAGATGGTCAGTGAGGGGCTCTGCCTAACATGGACTGGGATTCTATTCCAGAATGAGGGGAGCCTCTGGGTTATGAATCTGTCCCTCCAGCATGTCCTTTTTATTTCTGTGCTGAGGTTTAAGTCCCTCGAGCGCGTAGCTCTAAGGGATTTGGATTTACTGAGATGAAGCTTGTCCATTAATTCTGGGTTGGACATAGCTTTATACGTCAGGCATAGGTCGCCTCTAAGTAGGTGGTATGCAACTGAGTAGAGCTGGAGTTTCTTTAACCGAGCAGCGTATGGCATCTGTTTGAGTCCCTTAACCCTCTTTGTGAGGTACGTTTGGGGACTTTCAAGTTGCTGCAGTTGTTGGGTTAGGTACATCCCAAATGAGGCAGTGTATTCTATTATGGACCTGATAAGGGATGAATAAAGGGGTACGATGACCTCCCTTGATCTAGATGTGAATCCTTTCATGATAAGGTGGGCTATATAGAAGATCCTTCTAACCACTTTGGCAATGTGGTCGTCATAGGAGAGATTACTATCAACTTGGGTACCCAGATCCCTAATTACTTCTTCCGTACTTAATGGATAATCCCCTATGTGGTAATTTGTGGGCACTTTGTTTTTGCCAAAGGGTATGACTATACACTTTTTAGCATTTAGTTTCAGGCCATGGCTCTGGCACCAGTTGTCTGCATCTGTGAGACCCTTTTGGAGGATGCTTGTGTCAGCTGAAGAGTCAATTATGGCGCCCAGTTTGCAGTCATCTGCAAACTTGGTCAGCCACAGTCCTCCCGTGTTAGCCTATACCTCAGAAAAATATATACCGAATAAGAAAGGTCCCAGGACTGAGCCTTGTGGGACACCACTTGTAACTGGTTTCAAGTCTGACATGGCTCCAGCAATCTTGACCATGTGGGTTCTGTCTTTGAGCCAATTTGCAACCCATCTTGTGACGTAAGGGTTTATATTTAAGCTGGAGAGCTTATCTATGATGCCCGAGTGGGGTATTTTGTCAAAGGCTTTTCTGAGGTCAAGGTAGGCTGTGTGGAATACCTTCTCTTCATCTATGGCCTTGGTGACTGTTTCAAAGAAATCAACCAGGTTTAAGAGGCAGGATCTGCCCTTGACAAAGCCGAATTGGGTAGGATCCAGTGTCTGTAGGTCCCCAATGTCATTGTTAATGAGTTCCATGATGATCCTCTCCATAGCTTTGCAGACCAGGCTAGTCAGGCTTATGGAGCGATAGTTTCCAGGGTCCGTAGAGGCACCACCTTTGTGGAGTGGGACCACTGTTGCTGTACGCCATTCTTTGGGTACATATCCTGTAGTAAGGCTGAGGTTGAACAGCAGCTTTACGTGAGGGATTAGTTCTTCTTGTAGTTCATGTAGGACACAACCCGGGACACCATCTAGTCCCATTGATGCTGTGTTTTTTGCTTTGGAGAGGTCAGCTTTCACCTGAGCATCTGAGATGTTTAGGGGGCAGCACTCTGCTGGGATAGATATTTGCCCTTTTGGGGGGGAGGGGGAGAGAAGTTTGCACTGAACTTGTCTGCCATGATGTTAGCAATATCTGTGGGTTCAGTGTATTTTTTTGTCATTTTGGATTAACTCTGAGCATATCAGGGAGTTGCCTCCCAAGTTCCTAACATAACTGAAGAAAGCCTTGTGATTATATTTAGTATCCTGTGCTATTTTTTTCTCGAAGCTGGCCTTGGAGGATTTTATGAGGTATCGTAGTTTTTTGCTAGTACTGATCAGAGATGCCTTCCCTTTTTGGGACTTTGCTCTATCATGTAGTATCTTCCTCCTTCTGTTGTACAGCCTATTTATGGCTGGGGTCCACCAGACTTGATGCCTGCCTTTGGAAGATTGGGTCTTGGTTTTGTTTGGGATAGCATGATCCATGCATTCCTGGAGGTGTCCATATAATGCGTTTATAAAGGATTCTGCCGTTTGGGCCGTAGTTTCCACTGGCCCGGGGGCCTTGATGGATTCCACCTTGGTTTGAGAAGTGTGAAGTTCGCTTTTGAGAAGTTTTTCACTGTGGTTTTCTGAGCTGGGGGGTGGGGTTGGGATGTGGATATCCAGTGAGATTAGTTTGTGGTCCAATCTTACCAATGAGGGGTATACCTCTGGTATGGAGCATAGAGTCTCCATGTTGGTGATGACCAGGTCAAGTATGTTTTCCCCTCTTGTGGGGGTGGTGACTAGTTGTTCCATAGCATTTGAGTTTATAAATTCTAGGAACCTTTGGGCTAGGGTTTTGGGGCTTGAGTAATGCTCCCAGTCTATGTTTGGGTAGTTGAAGTCACCCAATATAATGGTGTTTGGAGAGATCTTCATATTCTCCAGTGTTCTCAGGAAAGCTGAGTGGGATTCCTGATTTTGAGAGGGTGGTCTGTAACATGCTATAAACTGAAGGGCCATTTTGCCCACTGTTAGTTGCACATGGATGGTTTCTGATGCTTCATGCAATGCCACTAACCTGGAGGTGTGGGTATTTTTGATGAATATGGATACTCCTCCTCTTTTTGTGGTTCAGTCCGAGTTTTGGGGCTGAAAAGCATGACATGAGGTATAACCTGGTAGTGCTGGGGTGCTCTCTGGAGCCTTGAACCAGGTTTCTATCACTGCACATATATCGATGTTCTCCATACTGAGGAGGGTTTTGAGTGCGTGCATCTTGAGGTTTAGACTTCTGGCATTGAGCAGCATTACCCTTAGTTTCTTATTCATTGCGTTGACTATGGAGGTGGGTTTGTCTTTTGAGCCTTGCCTAAAAAAGGCACTATGGGGGTGGCAAGAGCCTTTGCCAATATCCGAAAGCTCAGGGGTGACAGGTGCAAGCCATCCCTAGTGAAGCAATGTGGCTTGTCGAGCATGTCATCCCAGGCTGACAGACACTGGATCCCCTTTAAATGACACCAACATTTTAGCCAATTGTTAAAATTGATCATTTTGTCTTTATACTGTGGCATCATTCTAGGTGAGGGTAAGATGCTGCTAAAGGTCAGGGTCATACCGGCCTGGGCTACATGATCAGAGAGCTCCTCTATGTCTCTTTTCATGTAGTTGAGGGAGGTACGTCTCAGGTCATTCACACCAGAATGGATGATGACTGACTCATATTTGTACTTGCCTTGGAGTGACCTGAGTGCTTGTGTTATGTGGTGGATCCTAGCGCCGGACAGGCAGCTCACTGTGACCTTCTCTTTGTTCAGCCTGGTGAGCGGGACGTCAGTGTGTCTGACTATAGAATCACCTATCACAAGTGTTTCAGGTGTGTTATTTGGCCTTAAGGGCTGTGACTATTTGGCACACTGACTTTGTGAGCTATGTGTTTTGTTTTGGGGTGGCTTTTGCTTGGATGTCTGCTTTGGAGGTCTCTGCTGCTTAGGCAGATTTTTATTTAGAGCCTCCGAGTATGCTTTTGTGTGTTTATGTGTATGGTTTCTGTTGTGGAAGGACTATGTGAGACTGGATTTGTGGTGAGTGAGGTTACCTTCTCATCCTGACTGGTTGCACCAGTTCTGAGTTGAGAGAGCTCAGCCTCCAGCTTGGCTATATGGTGGCATCTCTCACATGTATTTGAACTTGTTGGGAGGAGGAGAGGATTGTCTGTGTACATGAGGCAGTTGTAACATTGCCTCAGGATACCCAGATTCACCAGCTGGACTGGAGAGGAAACCATTGACTGACCGCCAGACATGCTAGAATACTATAGGGAAATCTTTTATCACTGAAAAAAGGACCAATAGGGGACAAGGTACTTGAAGGGAGTATATGAGGATGTAGTGCTTTTAGTTTACCAGTGCTAACTTGTAAAATAACGAAAAACTGGAAACCTGCAGCCTGCAAAACCAGCACTAAAGTAGAAAGCAGTCAGAATAACGTTCAGGAAGTTTATTAAAACTAACAATGTTTTCGTCGTTACAAATGTACAACTTCTACAGAAATGAATAGTCACAGCAAATACTATCAAATTTAAAAGTTCTACTCTGTGAGTCATGTTTCTATCAAACAATCAACTAGAGCTGTAATGTTTAATTAATTACTAGTTAAAAGGTATATTAGGTTAAAGTAAAAAAGGTAAACAAAATGTATACAAAGTATCCAAAATGTCCAAAATGTTTCCTAGCGCAAACAGTAAAATCAGATAGTACAATAAATATACTAGTCTTATTGACAATTATGAAAGTGTATATAAATAAAATAGAAAATAATGTAACTAATCATAAAAATATATAAAACATGTAATAAACTAATAAATAATCCAAAAATTGTTATTATACATGTACCAACTCAGGTTTTAACATTAGTACTTCTAGGTAAACTAATACATTCAGTACCTAAGGTAACTTTTTAATTTTAAACAACATGAAATGTTGCAGTTGTCATTTAGACCTGGATATGAGAATGCATTAAGTTTTAATTGCCATTCGAGTTCACAACATTCAAGTAATAATGATGTGGGACCACCCCTAGTATTATCTAAAATTTGATCAATTGCCACGAATGAAAAGGAATGGTCAAATTTGTCGCTAATGTGCTTAGCTAAAGCATTGTCTGTTTTGCCTTTAGTAATAGCATAAGTATGTTCATATACTCTGTCTTTGAATTTACGATCTGTTTTTCCGATGTAATATGCAGGGCAGGAATTACACAAGGCTAGATAGACAATGCTTTTAGAATTACAGTCAAGTCTGTGTTGAATGAAAACCAAAATAGAGTCATTTCTTCAACTAGTACTACAGGTTTACGGCGCATTATGGAAAGTACTACTAGCCCTAATGTTCATACGAATGATAACATTGGAAGCGCACTGAATGGGACTAGTAGTGACTCCTTTTCAATTCCACCAGGACAGCAAACTAGACAAGATAATCATGTTTCACCTAGTGGAAACCATGCTAGCGACACTGGGCTTATTGGCGCTCCTTTTTTTAGAGACTGGGTTCAAAATACAGACAACCTGCTTACAGCTTTTAGTCTAAATGAGGAACGACCAGCTAGTGACGCTCCACACGAGTCAGTGAGTATTCCAACAGTTATTGACAAACTAAAAATGCTTGATACTAAATTAGTTAAAATAAAAAAAATGCAATTAGAAGTAGTTTACTTCAAGCAATGTTTAAAGGAGAGACTAGTCCCTAAAGGTTTGAGATGCTTCAATTTTCCTACGGGACTAGTGCTTGACTCTCCTTTTCATAAAGAACTGTTAAATCTGTTTGACAACTCAGGTTTTTTACTTATGGAACTGATGATTAAACATTACGTTGTACAAATTGATGAACTTTCAGTGGATGTTCATAATCTAGATATGGACATAAAGGCAGATGTTGACTTTAGCAGATACAAATTTGACTATTCGAGAGTATTTACAAGCATAGATCAACTTATTGACAAACTAAAAGAGAACAAAACTAAGAAATTAAACCGTGACCGACTGGCTTACTCTAATGGATCTGCTTACCCTAAACCTCAACAAACTCAAGTATGGGTTGACAAGAACTTTGGTTCTACAAGTAACAACCAGCCTATTCCTCATGACACTTCCTTCCAACACCATTCTAACTCCAATAATAAAGTAGTTAACCACCCACTAGAGGAACCAATGAGACGTAGCGAGAGACTACAATCTAATAGGAACAATAATTATCAACAGCCAGCTCAACCTTTAAATAACGCTACCAACGAGCAGGTTTTTTACAAGGAAGGGCAGACTGTGAACACTTCATATTCAAAGACTGTTCGGAATCAGAGAAACAAGGGTTGGAACAAAAAGAAACGTTAATAGACATAACTGAACCACAATCTCAACCAAAACTGGACATACTGAAGAATTCTAATAATGACTTTAATCTTTATAATTTTTCTTCAGGTAACATCGATCTGGTTTTGATTGACCTACTAGCTAAAGGTAATTCCTTTGTTCCTAGTAGGAATATGAATGTGGCTCATACCATCATTGAGTTAAAATGTTTCGTTAGAAAATTGAACCTTTCATTTTTGTTAGGTAACAATGTGTGTACGAACACTAAGTTTAAACCACCTAGCATTTTCAACCCTCCTTTACACCCATTGCTTCGTTTATTTGAAAACATCTGTGAGTTGGACATTAGACACATCCCCTTTAAACGGAGACAGTCTAAACATCTTAACAACATGAGTCTTGAACAGTCTCAAGCTTTGGAACTATTAAGGTTCCAAACAGTGAGATGTATTAAGCCAGACAAAGGTGGAGGTTTAGTGATACTTGACACCTGTGATTACAATAAAAAGATGGATTTAGTTCTTAGTAGTCCAGCCTACCTAAAAGCTTCACTTAATGAGTATAATATTGCCCAAACTAAAGTCAAAGGCTATTTTAGGGATTTGTTTATTGAAGGAAGAATTAACATAGATATGTTTAATTATATAAATATCCCATTCCCTAAACTTCCTATTATGTTTGGAATTCCAAAATTCCATAAAGACCTTTTTAATCCACCAATGAGACCTTTAATAGATGGTAGAGCATAATTAACTTATCCATGTGCCAAAGTTGTTGACTACATTTTGCAGAAATACTTGAAAAAAATACCCCAAGTATTTAAAGACTCTTGGTCTCTCTTGGCCAAACTGAATGAGTTAACTATAGACACCCATGATAATTTCCTGACAATAGATGTGGTAGATCTGTATACATCTATACCACATATGGGAGCTGTTGAATGGACAGCTCTATCTTTGAAAGAAAATAATGCTCCAACCGACGAAATAGACTTGGTTACTAAACTAATTGACATCATTTTAACTAACAACTTTTTCACCTTTAATGGTCAATACTACTTACAAAAACATGGTGTAGCTATGGGCTCACCATGTGGAGCAAGCTTGGCCAATATTTTTGTAGCCTATTGGGAGAAAACGTTCATATTTGATATACCAGTTAAGAAAAGTATGATTAGGTACTACACCAGATTCCTTGACGATATTTTCGTCATTTTTAAAGGTGACCAAGTAGAGGCTAGTAACTTTGTGAACTATTTGAACACTACCACACCTTTTTTCAAATTTACCTTTAAATTTGATACAATGAGTATCGACTATTTAGATGTGAAACTGACCAAAATTTAGATCAGAATTATTTGTGTTCTAACATTTATAGGAAACCTACCTACTGCAACTCGTATCTACACTTTTCTAGTGCACATCCATTCAAGCAAAAACGGTCTATTGTCAAGGGCCAATTAGTCAGAGCAGCCAGATTATGTTCTTTAGAAACTGACTTTGCTAAGGAATGTGACAACTTAACTAACATGTTTGTAAACCGTGGTTACCCTAACCAATTAATTTCTGAACTAGTAATAGAAGTTCAGAATAAGCGGACAACAGGTGTTTTTAAGGCTATTTTACATGACAAAAAACTTGTTGTTATACAAGATGGTAACCTAATAATTGAACACCAGGTGTCTAGCACCATTTGTTTTACTGATACTTGTATTAGACCTTTAGAGTTTAAGAAAGTGACTCCCCTTGTACAGAAACCGAGCTTTATTACGGTGTTTAATAAAGACAGTGAACAGATACAATTTATTTTACACAAGAATTGGCAACTTCTCAGTAAAGACAATGCACTATTTGATAGGATTGGTTTTAACTTCTCTACCATATATAAGAGAGAGGCCAATTTAAAAAATTTATTGGAAACTAAGACACTAAAATTTACTAATAAAATTAAAGGCTGTTTCCAATGTGGTGTTTGTAAAATGTGCAAAAATGTAAAATCCACTGATTTTTTTCAGATTGCTAACAAAAAATTTTTCATTCAACACAGACTTGACTGTAATTCTAAAAGCATTGTCTATCTAGCCTTGTGTAATTCCTGCCCTGCATATTACATCGGAAAAACAGATCGTAAATTCAAAGACAGAGTATATGAACATACTTATGCTATTACTAAAGGCAAAACAGACAATGCTTTAGCTAAGCACATTAGCGACAAATTTGACCATTCCTTTTCATTCGTGGCAATTGATCAAATTTTAGATAATACTAGGGGTGGTTCCACACTATTATTACTTGAATGTTGTGAACTCGAATGGCAATTACAACTTAATGCATTCTCATATCCAGGTCTAAATGACAACTGCAACATTTCATGTTGTTTAAAATTAAAAAGTTACCTTAGGTACTGAATGTATTAGTTTACCTAGAAGTACTAATGTTAAAACCTGAGTTGGTACATGTATAATAACACATTTTGGATTATTTATTAGTTTATTACATGTTTTATATATTTTTATGATTAGTTACATTATTTTCTATTTTATTTATATACACTTTCATAATTGTCAATAAGACTAGTATATTTATTGTACTATCTGATTTTACTGTTTGCGCTAGGAAACATTTTGGACATTTTGGATACTTTGTATACATTTTGTTTACCTTTTTTACTTTAACCTAATATACCTTTTAACTAGTAATTAATTAAACATTACAGCTCTAGTTGATTGGTTGATAGAAACATGACTCACAGAGTAGAACTTTTAAATTTGATAGTATTTGCTGTGACTATTCATTTCTGAAGAAGTTGTTCATTTGTAACGACGAAAACGTTGTTAGTTTTAATAAACTTCCTGAACGTTATTCTGACTGCTTTCTACTTCAGTGCTGGTTTTGCAGGCTGCAGGTTTCCAGTTTTTCATTGCTTTCATAGTGTTTGTTCCTTCCTGTTTTTCTTAACTTGTAAAATAGCTTAAACTAGCAAGTGCACGGCTTTAGATAGAGAATAGGGTGTTTAATTTGAGAGCTAGAGCAGTTCTAAGGGAAAAAGTGAAGAGTAGACTTTGTGGAGCAGAGAATAGTTTAAACCCGATTAAGCTGCACTGCCCAATGCTGCGCTATGTGCACAATCACACAAAACCGCGCTAAAGTGAGTTTTTATACAGGGGGCTTGAAAGAGCTAGAAATCGGCTCAAAACGGCCAATAAACTACTAGATTATGTGGTGAGATCACTCCTCCATGGACAGATAGGCTGCTCAAAGCTCCCCACTCCCACTAGTGAACAAAGAAGCTTCCTTCTGTCCAAGTAAGGAAATGGGCAACACAGGAACTCTACCAAAGTCCAGAATACATCAAAGCCTGCATTAGGGACTATTCTAGGTCAGGAAAGGCAGGAAAAATAATATTTTTTTGTTTTTTCTTTCTTTTTTCAAAGAACAAACAGCAGAAATTCACAGTAAATGCTTAATACAGGCTAACGCACTTGAGTGGGCAGCCTCAACAGGTAAAATACAACAAAGAGACAAACTTTTAAAGTGCAATTAAAAAAACAGTAAAAACAGCTCAAACAGGTAAAATAGCAGATATAACTCGCTTTTTGGTGAGAAAGGACAGTCGCAAAGGTAGTAGCAATAAAATTATACTTATATTAGTTTAGCAGTCACTCTTTTTTGCCTCTCTGTGGCTAGCACCACTCTGCAGGACCATGAGGAGCTTTTGCTGAGTAGGAACAAGCTAAAAAACATGCTAAAGTGGGTTTTTATACAGGGGGCTTGAAAGAGCTAGAAATTGGCCCAAAACAGCCAATAAACTACTAGATTCTGTGGTGAGATCACTCCTCCAGGGACAGATAGGCTGCTCAAAGCTCCCCACTCCCACTGGTGAACAAAGAAGTTTCCTTCTGTCCAAGTAAGGAAATCGGCAACACAGGAACTATACCAAAGTCCAGAATACAGCAAAGCCTCTATTAGGGACTATTCTAGGTCAGGAAAAGCGGGAAAAAGAATATTTTTTTTTTCTTTTTTCAAAGAGCAAACCGCAGAAATTCACAGTAAAAGCTTAACACAGGCTAGCGCACTTGAGTGGGCAGCGTCAACAGGTAAACTACAACAAAGAGACAAACTTTTAAAGTGCAATTAAAAAAACAGTAAAAACAGCTCAAACAGGTAAAATAGTAGATATAACTCACTTATCGGTGAGAAAGGACAGTCGCAAAGGTAGTAGCAATAAAATTATACTGATATCAGTTTAGCAGTCACTCTTTTTTGCCTCTCTGCTGCTACCACCACTCTGCAGGACCACAAGGAGCTTTTGCTGAGTAGGAACAAGCTAAAAACCACGCTAAAGCGAGTTTTTATACAGGGGGCTTGAAAGAGCTAGAAATTGGCCCAAAACGGCCAAATAATTACTAGATTCTGTGGTGAGATCACTCCTCCAGGGACAGATAGGCTGCTCAAAGCTCCCCACTCCCACTGGTGAACAAAGAACCTTCTTTCTGTCCAAGTAAGGAAATGGGCAACACAGGAACTATACCAAAGTCCAGAATACAGCAAAGCCTGCATTAGGGACTATTCTAGGTCAGGAAAGGCAGGAAAAATAATTTTTTTTTTTTTTTTTTTCAAAGAGCAAACAGCAGAAATTCACAGTAAATGCTTAACACAGGCTAGCACACTTGAGTGGGCAGCCTCAACAGATAAAATACAACAAAGAGACAAACTTTTAAAATGCAATTAAAAAAACAGTTAAAAACAACTCAAACAGGGAAAATAGCAGATATAACTCACTTTTCGGCGAGAAAGGACGGTCGCAAAGGTAGTAGCAATAAAATTATACTTATATCAGTTTAGCAGACACTCTTTTTCGCCTCTCTGCCACTAGCACCACTCTGCAGTACCACAAGGAGCTTTTGCTGAGTAGGAACAAGCTAAAAACCACGCTAAAGTGGGTTTATATACAGGGCACTTGAAAGATCTAGAAATTGACCCAAAACAGCCAATAAACTACTAGATTCTGTGGTGAGATCACTCCTCCAGGGACAGATAGGCTGCTCAAAGCTCCCCACTCCCAATGGTGAACAAAGAAGCTTCCTTCTGTCCAAGTAAGGAAATGGGCAACACAGGAACTATACCAAAGTCCAGAATACAGCAAAGCCTGTATTAGGGACTATTCTAGGTCAGGAAAGGTGGGAAAAGAATATATATATTTTTTTCTTTTTTCAAAGAGCAAACAGCAGAAATTCACAGTAAATGCTTAACACAGGCTAGTGCACTTGAGTGGGCAGCTTCAACAGGTAAAATGCAACAAAGAGACAAACTTTTAAAGTGCAATTAAAAAAACAGTAAAAACAGCTCAAACAGGTAAAATAGCAGATATAACTTGCTTATCGGCAAGAAAGGATGGTCGCAAATGTAGTAGCAATAAAATTATACTTATATCAGTTCAGCAGTCACTCTTTTTCACCTCTCTGCTGCTAGCACCACTCTGCAGGACCACGAGGAGCTTTTGCTGAGTAGGAACTAGCTAAAAAACATGCTAAAGTGGGTTTTTATACAGGGGGCTTGAAAGAGCTAGAAATTGGCCCAAAACGGCCAAATAATTACTAGATTCTGTGGTGAGATCACTCCTCCAGGGACAGATAGGCTGCTCAAAGCTCCCAAATCCCACTGGTGAACAAAGAAGCTTCCTTCTGTCCAAGTAAGTAAATGGGGAACACAGGACGTATACCAAAGTCCAGAATACAGCAAAGCCTCTATTAGGGACTATTCTAGGTCAGGAAAGGCAGGAAAAAGAATATTTTTTTGTTTTTGTTTTTTTCTTTTTTGAAAGAGCAAACAGCAAAAATTCACAGTAAATGCTTAACACAGGTTAGCACACTTGAGTGGGCAGCCTCAACAGGTAAAATACAACAAAGAGACAAACTTTTAAAGTGCAATTGAAAAAACAGTAAAAACAGCTCAATCAGGTAAAATAGCAGATATAACTTGTTTTTCGGTGAGAAAGGACAGTCGCAAAGGTAGTAGCAATAAAATTATACTTATATCAGTTTAGCAGTCACTCTTTTTCACCTCTCTGCTGCTAGCACCACTCTGCAGGACCATGAGGAGCTTTTGCTGAGTTGGAGTATTACACATACAATGTGGTAATCTACCCCATTCATGTTATCTACACATAAAGACCCATGGTGAAATAACAAGTTAGCATGTCATCTATTTAAGCTCTTTAATTTCAAAAGGCAGGAAATATTACAAGCGTCATTTAAGCCAGGCTTAAGAATGCATTAAGTCTAACCTGCCATGACAGCTCACGTTCTTCAAGGATCAAGTTAAATGGTCCTCCTCTAAGGTCAAAACTTACATGATCAATGACTTTAAAAAGGAACTTGTGGTTACTGTGCTCCATAAGGTGCTTTGCTAAAGGTGAATGTGAGATGATTCTTTGAGTCCAATTAGGGGTAATACTAACAATGATTTTTCAACTGTAGAACAAGTAGAAATTGTGAGGTTAACTAACGAGTTCCGAATGAGTTTTACAACAATCTTTAGCAATGATAGTCACATGATTCGACTTTTTCTCAACAAAAATTGGGAACTTATTCTACTCGATAGGTCTTTGACCAGTAAACTCGGTCAAGTACCAAATCTTGTTTTTAAGAAAGGAGCAAATCTTAAAAACTTGCTTGAAAGAAGAAATACGGGTCCATTTTCAAAACAAGTAGGGATGACCATCTGTGGACATTGCTGAATGTGCAAACACATTGAGATAGGTGAAAGCATTGACATCAATGGTAGGAACTGCAAACTAAGGAGTAAATATCATTGTAATTCTAAACTTGTGGTCTACATAGCTAGGTGCCAGGTATGCCCATCCTTTTACATCGGTAAAACTGAACGTAACTTAAAGGAAAGAGTCTATGAGCACACCTATGCTATAGAAAGGAAAAAAGAAGAAAACTGTTTAGCAAAGCACCTTATGGAGCACAGTAACCACAAGTTCCTTTTTAAAGTCATTGATCATGTAAGTTTCAACCTTAGAGGAGGACCATTTAACTTGATCCTTGAAGAACGTGAGCTATTATGGCAGGTTAGACTTAATGCATTCTTAAGCCCTGGCTTAAATGATGCTTGTAATATTTCCTGCCTTTTGAAATTAAAGAGCTTAAATAGATGACATGCTAACTTGTTATTTCACCAGGGGTCTTTATGTGTAGATAAAATGAATGGGTTAGATTGCCACGTTGTATGTGTAATACAACGTGATACTATTAAAATTAGAGATGGATTTTTTATTTAGCCCAAGTACACTTTAACCCTATGTTTAATTAATTAACTATTTTATTTATGCAGTTTATATGTTGTTATTATTTTTAATGTATTTTGTCAGTTATTGACTGACTGATTGTATATAGTTGGCTGTTGGTATACTTGAATTGTTTAGAGATGTGTTTTTAAGATGTCAGTGATAAGTACCAAGTTAGTGTGCTTTATTCTGTGGAATTTGTACACTTATAACTTGCCGACTCCTATCTTACGCACTTAGTTTTATGCGATCGTTTTCATTGTGTGTCATTTAATACGTGGTTCTAATGATAACATTGTAGATATAGTATTTTTAAATACTTTAATAGGTAATGTCACTTTAAGCAGGTGACTAGTTTGAATAGGTGTTTCAGTTGATGCCGGTCACATGATGGATGGAAAGTTATTTATTTGCTTTGTATGTGTTTTATGTTTTTTGAATCTGAAGAAGTTGGTGCACTAGCGTCAACAAAAAGCACTTCATTTTATCAACAATAAATATATAACAGCTTTTTGGCTTATGGACCTCCTTTACTGTTGGATTTTGTTAGAGTTACTACAGTTTGTTTGCTTCGTTTTGTCTTCATGGCGTCAGTTACGGAAAACTACGCCAGCAATGTTGTGCTTTCCATAAGCAACTAAAACCGGGAGACATATTGTAAATCAATTTGTTATCCTTCTCAACTAAAACCAGGTGAAGACATATAGTAAATCAATTTGTTATCCCTCTCAACTATAGCGAGCATCATTTTTTCTCTCGGAGCCTTATTCTACATCTCTCAGCTTTTACTCTGATGGTAAAGCTATCACAGGAATCCTAAACTTAGCAATATCTTCTAAAATGTAATATTATATTGTAGAGAACAAATGTATCCTATCTGTTTGTTAATATGTATGTCAAAGTCTCTTCTATGATAATTGTATGTCAAAAGTCTGTCCTTAAAACTATGTTTTGTAAAAAATTGTTCTCTTGGAGCTTTTCTCCCAGGGCCTCCACTGAAAATAGACTTGTAATCCAGTTGGACTCTCCCAGTCAACAAATGTAAAATAAATAAATAAATAAATAAATAGACAGTTTGTCATATTCTATTAAAAATGTATCAGCTTCCAAAATCATTCTGGCTAAACGTACAAACTGGCCCTTTACAATCCCCTTCTTCCTGTGGGGAGGTTGACAACTAGTATAAAATAAAACTGAGTTTGAGTAGGTTGGATTCCTGTAAATGTTAATCACAAATATGCCTGACCTATAATTTTTATACACTTAGACATCTAAGTATTTAATACAGTCACTTCCAATATTGTAAGTAAATTTCAGAAAAGAATTGGATGAATTAGTATAATTAATACATTCTTCAATCTTGTTACAGGGCTCTCTCTAAATAATAAATATATTGTCCAAAAACTTTTTTACCATTGAATCATAAGTATTTTGGAAAAACTGGGGCATATGCAGTTCCCATTGCAGCATCCTTCAGTTGTAAAACATATTGTATTTCCAAAAAATGTAGCTGTTTTTCAAAATTATTAATATTAATAAAGTAAGGGCGCTAATTTCAGAAGATGAAAAAAAGTTGATTCAACTAAGAATTCTTGGAGCTATTCAAGACCCATGTCATGGGGAATAGCATTAAATAATTCAGTAACATCAGTTTAATAGGTTCATAGGTTCATAGGTTCATACTAGGCTATCTGCCCGAGGGCATTTATAAGCCTAGCCCATAGTTTTGTGGCTTACGCCACCCCTTTAGTTTGGAGAAACTATGCCCATTATTTTGCTGTGCCTCTGTCGAGCAGTGACACTGAGGTAACCCCTGGGGTGTATCTGCGATCTCCCATCCATTGGTCAAGATTCCTCTTGAACAAGGCCAGCGAGGTGCTCTGCCTCACATAAACCGGGATTTTGTTCCACAGCATAGGGGGTCTTTGGGTGATGAATCTATCCCTCCAGCACGTCCTATTAATAACCGTGTCGAGGTTTATGTCTCCCGCCCTTGTGGCTCTGAGGGATCTAGATTTTTTGAGATGAAGCATGTTCATCAAATCTGGGTTTGACATGGCCTTGTATGTCAGGCATAAGTCACCTCTGAGCAAGCGGTAAGCAACTGAATATAACTGGAGTTCTTTCAGTCGGGCAGCATAAGACAGATTTTTGAGACCCTTTATCCTTTTGGTGAGGAACTTTTGTGGCCTCTCCAGCTGCTGCAAGTGTCGGGTCAGATACATTCCGAATGGGGCATTGTACTCGATCATTGGTCTGATGAGTGATGAGTATAGGGAGACTATGACTTCCCTTGATCTAGATGTGAATCCCTTCATGATAAGGTGGGCAATACTAGAAATACTAGTTCTTCCAAATACACCAGCTTACTGAGTTTCCATAAAAAGTCCCATGAATCTTTACACAAGTGGGTAAAAGGTTCCAAAATATGTTTAAGTTTAATGTTAATATATTTGGCAATGGGGTATTTTTTTGATCTGCCCACATTAACAATAAAGAAGGATCCTCCACACTTTTGTGAATTTTGGGGATCCCAAAAATTGAAGGAACTAAAGGATATTGTGCATTAAGGAAATGGAAACCTCACCTGCAATTTGTCCCTGGTCCACTAAGTCATTAAGTAAAAAGTTAATCAGAATAAGGAACATTAACACAATTTTTACAAGATCCACATATGTGTCATTATGTAGTATCAGGTTCATTTTGCTAGTGTAATCATTACTTGACATAAAAACACCTCCTCCTTTATCATTTCTCATGACCCTAACATTCCTGTTTTAATACAAATCCTTTAACAAACATCTTTCTGTAAAGACTGTGTTGAAATCAATGTTGTTTCACCTGTTGTTTAACAGGATTCTAAAATTGTACTTGCACATTTTTTCCAAATAGTAAAAGTGAAGGGTGTGGGAGAGGGGTTAAATAAACTCTTTCTAAACAAATTGTTACCAATGTCATAATTTTTCTTCCAGTCTCATCATCTTCATTTGGCTGTTCCTGTTAGGGGTCTCCAGAGCAGATCATCTGTTTCCATTTCTTCCTGTCCTCTGCATCTTGCTCTGTCACACCAGCCACGTGCATGTCCTCTCTCACCGCATCCATAAACCTTATCTTAGGCCTTCCTCTTTTCCTGTTACCTGGTAGCTTCATCCTTAGCATTTTTTCCCAATATACTCAGCATCCCTCCTTAGCACATGTCCAAACCAACATAATCTTGCCTCTCTGGCTTTGTCTCCAAACTTTCCAACCTGGGCTGACCCTCTAATATACTTATTCCTAATCCTGTCCACCCTCATCACACCCAGTGCAAATCTTAACATCTTTAACTCTGCCACATCCAGCTCTAACTCCTGCCTTTTTGTCAATGCCACTGTCTCCAACCCATATAACATAGCTGGTCTCACTACTCTCATGTAGACCTTCCCTTTCACTCTTACTGGTACTCGTCTGTCACAAATCACTCCTGACACTCTTCTACACCCACTCCATCCTGTCTATACTCACTTCTTCACCTCTCTTCTACACTCACCATTACTCTGAACTATTGATCCCAAGTATTTAAACTCATCCACCTTCGACACCTCTACTCTTTGCATCCTCACCATTCCTCTATCCTTTCTCTCATTCACACACATATATTCTGTCTTAGTCCTGCTGACCTTAATTCCTCTTCTTTCTAGAGCATATCTCCATATCAATTTGAAATTAGGTTTCCTTGTGTAGAGCTTTAAGTCAATTACAGTGCTTTCAATATGTGACCTGGTTATCAGGACAAAAGAAACACCTTTTTCCAATAAAATTACATATTCAGGTCACAATATTTCTTCACTGTAACTGCACATTTTAAAGTCACCATTTGTATTAGATACAACGGTAGGTTAGAAGCAGAATCAGTACTTTGGAAGCAAAAGTCAATATCTAGGGAACGCATCGATGCCTGCCCCTCCTGTTCAAGCTCCTTTGGTTCATGCGTATATACATTAGTGAATGTTACAATTTCACCCCCTTTTTCATCAGAGTTTGGTTGTTGTGATCTAAAATCCTCTGAGAATGCCTCAAAGGTGGTTGGTATAAAGGGAGAATTCATCAAACTGACCAACAGGTCCATGTGAATGTTCAACATTAAGGTCTGTAAAATCAGAGTTGTTATCCCTAAACGGTTTAGGGTAGGCTTTGCAATTTAAGTAGTCAAGATAGTCCCTTTCAAATTTTTTTTCTCTTTTCGGAACTTAATACTCTCACAGTTTCTGTCTACTTCCAAAAAACACTTTTTTTATATTGCATCTCAAAATTAAAAAAAAAATAAGTCATTCATAATCATTTGATCAAGTTCAGTAATTTCACTTACCAAACTGTACAATGTCCGTTGGTTGTGCTTGACTAAAACTTCCATTAATTCACAACCATGTTGGTCTAATAACAAAGTAAGTTCCTTGTGTAATTCTGAGTTGTTAACCAGTCCAGTTGGATATTTCAAACTTCAAAGGCCTTTAGGAATTCACTTAACTTTGATATATTCAGTAAAATAGCTGTTTTCTATTTGCAGTTTTCTGTATTTCATTAACTTTTTGTCAAGAGTCTAGTGATTCTTTTACAGTCTCAAACTCTTTAGGTTTTGTTGCTAACAATTCCATCTTTTTATTAAACCACGTGTAGTCACCCCTATAGTATCATCTCTGCCTAATCAAGACCTTTCACACAACATCAACTCAGTACTAAATTGTTTTGAATTAAGAGGTGCTATAGTCTCCTGCCCCAGATAGATTGTATCATTAAGCTCCGTATCTCGACATTGGAGATTAAAATGTTTTTTATTACTCATTTGTGCTGCTTGTGGTTTTGGTGATGGCTTTTGTATTGTATTACTTCATTGGCATCTTATTTTGTGTTGGTTACTTCCTTAATGATCTCTAGGACTGTATGTCTAATAGCGGTGAGCCTGTTGTTGTTGTTGTTGTTTGGCAGCCATTCTCTATTGCATAGTTGATTTAGTTTAGGAAATGTTATGATAATATCACCAGCACAATAGTTTTTAATGTAATGTAGGCAGTTTATTCTTCAAGAGCAACATTCACTGCATTTTTAGATGAAGCATTGAAGCAGAGTTGTTTGGTAGTAGCAACATCTGCATTAGTAACAATTCTATTTAATAGGGGCTTATTCAGATGATTTGAATTCTGCAGAGTTTGTGCATATTGACATAGCATATGTTATTATGCGGTAATATTAATTATGCTGTCATAAATATTATTTAAACTGCGCTACACGTCTCTGGATCTTATGGTATGATGTAATGATCATTATATAATTACATGCAATCCATTTCTTAGTAACAATAATTGGTGTGCTTAGTCAACAACTTGACCATATCTGCTTGTGGGGGGAGGAGGAGCTCTCTGTGGATTAAAGTAGCTATGCTCCTGTAATTTGATCATTTTTTAACAGTCTTCAATCTGGCTTTGCAGGAAAAGTGTATGTGTGTGTGTGTGTGTGTGTGTGTGTGTGTGTGTGTGTGTGTGTGTGTGTGTGTGTGTGTGTGTGTGTGAATTAAGTTGAAATACCTTGGCTATTGTGTGTTTGTTGTATAAAACAAATTTGAAATATGTGACTTTTGTCATTATTATTTTTATTATTTTTTGTTGCAGACATCTGAAAAGAGCACAGTCAACAATGTAGATTTAACTACTGGGTTTGGAGATGTCTGTGGCTATAAATAACTGTCTCTGCTTAACTGGTAACATTAGAACATCATTAGTATGTCTTTGCAGGAATAGTATGCATTTGTGTAAAGCAAATAGGAATGCTTTACTGTGGCCATTCTTATAAGAATCAGACATTTTGTGTACAGTCAATAAAGTGGACATATTTATTGAGTACAGATATTGATGAATTTTAATGACGGCTGTTTGAGTGGCTTTTTATGGTTGAAAAATTCTTAAATGGTTAGTTTTTTTCATTATTCGTTCATAGATTTTGTTTCACTTCAATAAATGTTGTAAAATTTTCAAAACCACAAATTAAAATGTTCTAGCAAAGTTGTTATATTAAACAAGAAATATTATTCAAAACAATCAAGAAGGTGAATCAAAGAACACATGCCTTTATTCATAGTCCTAACAATGTATGCAGAGGGCCAATCATTTGAAAACAGCCCAGGGCTCAAGGTGCACTTAATCCACCACTGGCCAAATGCATTTTCAATGAATGTGAGTTTCAGTACATCCACAATGAATGTGAGTTTCAAGGGAAGAGAAGTTTACTGTGCCAATGCTAAGTTTGTTTTCAATGTGAGATTGTTTTTTCTTTTTAGCAAATGGCAAACAGTATTTTTGTTATAAAATTTGAAATAAAAGTTTTAAATTCAAATCCAAATTTCTGTAATCATTATAAAAGTAAAGAAGAAAATATTTATACACACTGACAAGCATGTTTGGGAGTGGCCTAATGGTTAAGGTGTTTAACTTATAGACACAAGGTGCAGGCTTTGATTCTCACATGGGGTAATTGGCTAGGCTTAAAATGGCCCACAAGGGCAGTTAGCCTAGTAGTAATGTATGAACCTATACACAGTGTTTATGGTGACTGGGGGGTCAACTACTTGGATTCTGGAATGATTGTGAGGGGGCTGGCACAGTGCTCTGCTTTGATCATGATCTGGCTCTGAAGCTATTTTCAAAGATGGGCCCAGCCTATTGGAACTACTTGCTGCAGGCACCTTTTTGCAGAACATGATGTAACCCAATACACTACACTACTTTCTGTCTTTCTGCCTTTTTAAGTCTATATTGATTGATTTTTCTGTTTGTTTTATTGATGTCATTTGATTTTTGTTTGATACAGTTTTTCTTTGATTTTGACCAGCTATTATTAACCTTGAGTTATACTGTACTATGTTGTTGTGTCTTTCGGCTTTTCCCGGTTAGGGGTCACCACAGTGGAACTCCAGTCCACTAATGATTGGCAGTAGATTTTTATGTGCCAAGTTGCCAGCCCTGATGCACAACATTCAAAGAAGGTACGCCCATTCACACACTCCATGTAATTATGTATATTTCTTAGTAATCATTTTGTACTGTCACTTGCATAACTGACTACAAATATTGTAACCTTTACTTTGGGAGCTTCTCTCCCTGGGTCTCTGCTGAAAAAGGCCTTTTTTGCCCAGTTGGACACTACCTGGTTACCAAATGTAAATAAATAAATAAGTAAGTCTTAGGGTCAATGGTTGACCTACAATGTTTCAAATTTGTAAAGGCGGGCAACAGAAAATACAGGATTTGAAAGTCTTTTCACTTGACTGTATAAATCAACATGTTTTTCAATTCTGTTCAATGTATACATTTCCACTTTAAACTGCATAATTTGTCACATTCGCTTATATATGCCTTCAACTATACAAGATATATTAATGACTACATATATACCAATCATATTTTTGTGCTAAATGTGTGATGCGAGTTGTAACAATATCAAACTCTCTGTGCTTATGTGCTCTTTGAAGCCCAGGTCATGGTTGAAAGTGGTCTGTAGACCACCTTGGCCAAAGATATATAGTCAAGTACATACAAGATCAGCTTTTGGATGTTGTGCTTGGTCATGTGATGCAATGCCAAATACATGACTTTTGAAAATATGATTTGCAAATCCCTTTTACTGCAAATAATTTTGCTTACATCTGCTTCATTTAAAGCATCTAGGCCTATAAGTCCTTAGTCTGATGTGAGCTTACCTCTGCTAAATATCTTTAATCATCTCCTGGCATGTGAAGTGACAGATTCCACTGTAGTGCCTGAATAAGTCAATTTTTTTTTTAGAAAAAATACCTTCTATACAAAACAGGCAAGATAAAATGTTTATTGTACATATCTGATTTTTTCAACTCTCCCATTAATTCTACAATTCTGGTATTTGAAAAGGACATAGACAAGAGATTGGAGAGATTTTAAACAAACACCACTAAGGAAATTCTACAATTTAGCAAATGGAGATTGAGAACTGCCCTTATAAAGATTTGCAGTAACAAAGAACTCAGAACAATGAAAACCAACCAGTATGTGGGGTGGGGACACATACGAATATATAAATAATACTGAGATTTTGTTAAAAATATCCCTTTTTACTGGGAGTTGTCATTGTAGAATGTTAATAATCCATACAAATGGCTCATACATTCATAGGTAAATGCTAACCTAGCTGACCTTGTGGGCTATTTTAAGCCCAGCCAATTTCCCTCAAAGGTGAGAGTCAAACCCTGAACTATTATGTTATCCTCAACCCCTTGAATGAATAGACAGCAATCTCTTTGAACTACTAGATATCAATAATATTTTTGTGGATTTACATGATTTTTTTGACAGTGGAAAGTCCTGTTTCACCAAACTATTTTTATAATAGCTAAAATTCATAATTCTATTAACAGCATCTCATTCTGACCAGTAGTAAGTGCCAAAGATAATAAAACAGGACCTACAGCCAAATTTGCAGGTCACTTACTGATAAACTTAACAAGACTAAGTATTTCTATTTAAGGGATTCAAGGAACTTACTAGAAATCCTTAGAGATATATACATGGAGAAAATGTCTCATTTGCTTCTTTAGACATCAAAGACTTATACATAGCAATTCCAGAAAGTGAAGGTATGGAACTGGTTAGTGATAATTTACTCTCACTAAAGTTTGAAAGCACTGTGAACCCTGAGGTTATATGTGAATTATTAGATATCATACTTATGAATAATTTCTTTAGATTCAGTAACAAATTGTACACATCAGATTTGTGGAGTAGCAGTGGGGATGGCAGTAGCACCTATTTTTTCAACTTAGTACTGAATGCTTGGGAGACAGAAGCCATTTGCATTAGGTCTTACTGAAATTTCATCAGATGATCTTAGATATAATGATTATCTGTTTCTCATTTGGCAGGGGACATAGATATGCTTAATGAGCTCATAACTCATTTAAATAACTCTATCAACTACCTTAGGTGGTTATCAGTGAAGTGGTCAAAAGAGAGCATCAGTTTCTCGGGCATAATAGTTTAATTCAACAAAGTTACAGGGAGTTTGGCATTCAGAATTTACAGGAAACAATCTTTTCTGATACATATTTATCAGCAAAGAGTTGCCATCCAACACATTTTAAGAAGAACACTATAAAAAGCCAAGCTATCCCTATTTCAACATCTGAAGATGAAGTATTTTACTCAGATTTGGAAGCATTAAACAGAGGTTTTTGACACAAAATATGTTGAAAGGCTGATAGAGTAAATTTTTAAGGACGCTAAAGATTGTAAATTGAATATATATGAATCCATTTTATTTAAGATCACTATGTAAGAACAGAGTAAACATGCGGGCTATAGTAATTTTACAAACAGCTGTTGTTTGGTCTTTTCCCTTGCTAATTCCAGTATCAAACACAAATTGTGTAACAGCTGGAAAACAATTCTGGACAACAATGAATTACTTAAAAACATAGAAAACAGTCCACATTTCCCCTTTAAGAAAGACACTGGCATTAAGATGCTATTAAAAAAAAAGACTCACGGATGTTCCACAGAATAACATACAACGTGGAGGATTTTCATCTGGGTTTTCTAAGGTGTGCAAGTACATGAAGAACATTCTCTATGCGACTATAGAAAGATATGCCAGAGCCATGGGTACAAGACAACACTTTAGCTGTAACAGTATAGGAATTGTATACATTGCTGTATGAGAGTTGTGATTCCTTCTATGTAGGGAAAACAACCTGGAAACTCTCAAAGTAGGTATACGAGCATGCAAAGGCAGTCAAGAATAAAGATGAAAAATGCATTGTACAAACATGTTAAAACATAGATGAATGGATCAAATTTATTTATTTTTATTTTACATTTGTTGGCCGGGCTAGTCTAACTGGATATATGTCCATTTTCAGTAGAGGCCCGGGGAGATAAGCTCCAAGACATAAACAAACAAATACAACTACAATAACAATAACAATAACAAATAAGAAAAAATATATATATACAACAGTAACATATGTAGTACAGCATACAGGTTAGCATAGGATATTCAATGAGGGCAAGAATCATAACAATGTATTTCACAGGTACAATGCATTATACAGGTAAAGTCAATAGTAAAAAAGAAGTTAATTTTGTAGTGATATTGATAAAGTATTTACTTAAAAACCAGTATCCACTGAGCATAGAAGTAATGTAATATAGAGAGAGATGATAAAAAATAGTAATAGGAAGGTGTAACAGTAGGTGAGAAGTAATGGATAGGGAAAGCCAAGTTTGAAAAGATAGATGACTAGTCAGGTTTGGTACAAGGGCATAGCCAGTGTGTTTTAAGGTAAAGTTTAAGTCTGTTTTTGAAGAGTGGTAAAGAGGTGAGTGAGGAGAGGTCAGTGGGAAGAAGATTCCAGGATTTTCCAACAGCATTAGAGAAGAGAGAATCCCCAGCCCTGTTGTTAGGTTTAGAGGTGTGTACAAGCAGTTTGTCTGCTGATCTTAAGGACCTCAGATTTGTATAGGGGGTGATGAGGGTAGATACAATTGGAGTATTGGAAGGGTTATAAATAATGTTATAGGCAATGGTTAGTTGGTGGAATTTAATCAGGTTTTGTAGTTCCAGCCATCCTAGATGCTTTAAGTTTATGCAATGGTGGGTTATATATGGGTTACCTTTGGCAAATCTGGCAATGTTATTGTATGACACTTCTAATTTACTGAGGTTATTCTTGGATAGATTAGTGAAAATGGGTGAGGCATAGAGGAGTGTAGAGATTAGATGAGTGTGAGCTATTGTAGTTTTGGCTGTAGAGAAAAGGAAGGGTTTACTCCTATAGAGAGTGCCAAGTTTTTTGTTGACAGCCTTTATATCATTGTTGATATGGATGTCGAAGTTCAGATTATTGTCAATGGTGATACCAAGTGATTTGGTGGTAGGATCAGGGGATATTACAATACCATTGACGGATGTCACAGAGAAATTAAGAGGAGATAACCTTTGAGTAGGATTGAAGAGGAGGAGTTTGTTTTTTTTTGGGTTCAAAAGAAGACAACGCTGTGTGAACCATTGCTCAACTGTGTTAAATACCTTCTGAGTAAAAGAGTGAAGGTCTTGGATGGAAGCAGCTGAGCATATCAGTGTGGAGTCATCAGCATACTGTATGCATGTGGCTTGGGGGATGGCAAGATGAAGGTCGTTAATAAATATGGAGAAGAGGAGAGGTCCTAGTATTGACCCCTGAGGGACACCTAGGGTAACAGGTAGGTGGGTGGATAGAGCGTTATGCCTTACTACTGCCTGCTGTCGTTTATCAAGGTAGGACTGGAACCATTTAATGGAAAGAGGGTCTAATGATAGAGATTGTAGTATGTTTATGAGAATCTGCTGATTTACCATGTCAAATGCTTTAGACAGGTCGATAAATAGAGCAGAAGAAAGATAATTATGGTTGCGGTTACTGTTAATGCAATCAGTAAACTAAAGGAAAGGAGGGCAGTGGTAGTGCTGTGTGATGGTCTGAAGCCATGTTGACAGTTGGAAAGTAGATTATTATCAATTAAGTGGTTGAGTAATTGCCTGTGGATACATTTCTCCATGATCATAGCTAAAGGAGAAAGTAGGGCAATGGGGCGGTAGTTTGAGAGCTCAGTGGAGTGTCCACCTTTATGGAGGGGGATAATGTGGGAGACTTTCCATAAGGTAGGGATGTGACCTTCGGTAATGGTTCTATTGATCAGTATGAAAATGGGGTAGGCAATAGCTTTGGCTGATAACTGTGGATATTCAGAAGGCAGTTGGTCTGCTGAGGGAGAGCATGGTTTCAGTTTATTTAAAAGGTTTAGAATAAATGTGGTTGGGACAGGTTTGAATTGAAAAGGAGGGGTGGGGTTGAAGTAAAGGAAGGTAGAGTGAAGGTATTAGGTGATAGTTGACTAGCTAGTGTCTGGATAACAATGTGTAAAGAAGGTATTGAAGGTATTAGCTGTATGAATGGGATTTTCCTGGTCAGTATTCTCAGAGTTGGGAGTAGTAGATTGCACTGGGTGGAGTAGCTGGTTAATGCTTGCCAATAATTTTTGTAGGTTGTTATGATTAGGTTGTTGGAATTGTAGGTAGTAGTTCTGTTTATCAGAAAGTATAGCTTTCTTAGTGTCATTTCTTAGCATTCTAAAGGTTTGTTGGTCTACAGGGTTTTTAGTCATTCTCCATTTGTTCCAATATTTATTTCTGAGATGAATTTTGTGTTTGGTTTCATTAGAAAGCCATGGGGCAAAATTGGTTTTAATTCTAATGGATCTGGTTTGTGCTTGGTGGATAAGAATGGTGAAGAAGGTAGAATTGGAGTAATTAATGGCTTCAACTAAAGGGAGGTGTCTTAAGGGAACCCAATTTCATACTCTTAGTTCCATTTGGAATAGATCAGGGTAATTTTTTTTGGATCTGATATTTCTAATAGAGGGTGGGATGTGAGTATTGATTTTATGTCTGATGATGTAGGTAAGTGAGTGGTCACTTATATCATCAGGGAGGGTTCCAGAATTATAGATGTGAGCATGATTGTTTATACAAATCTAGTCTAATATGCTTTCTTTTTTGTTAGCATTATTTATTTTGGTAGGGGAGGTAATAGTTTGAGAAAAACCATATAGGTTAATGTGGGTGGTAGGGAAGCTGCTACAATAGGAGTTCTAATCTATGTTTATATCACCTAGGATTATGGTTTATAAGGTGTTGGGATAGCTAGCAAAGGATAATTTCCAAGGTGTCTTTGTTGTTTCCAGGAGGTAGGTACATACAGATAATATAGATCGATGTGGCATTGTTAAGTTCAAGTTTAGATATGAGAATCTCAGCATTGGAAGCTAGAGGTAGATTACAGTTGCATGTGGTTAGCTTTAAGCCAGACTTAAATAGAATAGTAACCCCACCGCCCTTCTTGGCTACTCAATCAATTCTTAGGATATTACATCCAGGTGGGATAATTTCCTTGTCTTTGATAACAGGTTTTAGCCATGTTTCTGTTAGGCAGATAATGTCGAAGGAGTAGACTTCTAATAGAGCTTGGAGTTGGGTTACTTTGTTGTTAATGCTACGATAATTAAGATGAGCTAGTAGGAGAGAGTTAGATGGTTTAGTTATGGGATAATTAGTAGACTGATTGTAGTTATGTAGAGTGATAGGAGTTACTGTTGGGCCAGGATTAGGGTGAATATCACCATCCTTTAATGAGAGGAGTAGTCCTAGGTAGTTTGGGTTAGGGAACCTGCTGTACAGATCTAGCACTCTTCTGAGATGTAGTGTGCTATATTTAATGTGTAGTATTCTATGATATTTGGCAAGTAGGTAGATGGGTGAGCATGTTATGTTTGCATAGTTAAGCAGGACTGGTACAGCTGGAGAGCTGGTTTGTTGATTGGGGTAATGAATGTGAGGATGGAGTGGGTGCTCATAGGAGGAGAGTAAATAGACAAAGGTAAAAAGTGGAAGTAGTAAAAGAGTGAAATAGAGTAAGACATGAAATGGTGTGGGTGGCTTAGACATT
The DNA here is from genome assembly GCF_019279795.1 of Protopterus annectens. Classification (NCBI taxonomy): domain Eukaryota; kingdom Metazoa; phylum Chordata; order Ceratodontiformes; family Protopteridae; genus Protopterus; species Protopterus annectens. The sequence continues at coordinate 763,307,092 of NC_056729.1, forward strand.
GGGAAGGATTAGTTATAGTTATATATAGTTATAGACAGGATAGGGAAAATTTTGTAAAGTGAGCGCTAGCTGTCAGAAACTTGGTAAGCATCATGATAGTTTGGAGAGGTAGTCAACTGGTTCTTTCTTTTACTTGCATTTCTTGCAGGTTAGCCATGTCCTTTTACAGTCTAGTGTGATGCTATGATAGCAAGGTACATCCTCTGTGAAAAAATCATAAACATTCTACCATATGCCTGCATACAGTTTATAGCTTAATATAATTAAAAATATGTTAATTAAAATCAGATACTATGAGCTACTTAATCAGAAGGGATGATTAGAAGAACAAGCAAGTTATAATATGGCATCTTTCATCATATTAATGCTCATCTTTGCTGTGAGGAATGAACCAAAGTGCCTATGTGGCAGACATTCTTCATATCGGGCAATTAGTACTATACAGCAGAAAACATGGAAAATAAATTACAATGATAATATTATAAAAGAAGGATTTACATGAGAAGTGGAATACTAACTTTTACCATTATTTCACTCAGGTTGCTACTGGAGAAAAGAAGGCTGCTTTTGTGGAATCCATGGAAAAAGTTACAGTTAGGCTTATTAAGAAGACATTATGAAACCAGCCCATCCATCTGGTATGCACCAGCATAAAATAGTAATACTACTACTAAAAATAATAACTGTATAACAAAAGTCACTAAAAATGAAAACATCAACAAAAAATTGTGCCGTCTTGCTACTTGCATCTCCTGTAAAGGTAAAGTTGTTTGGCATGATCAGAAGGAGAAGTAGCTGCAGACAGAATGCGGTGCTCATATCTCAGTCAAAATGGGCTGTCCTACTTTACAGTACATCATTGAAGACTAGCTAAGCTGGTGGATATACTTTGATGAAATACATCTGTCGTTCGGATGCTGGAGGAAAGAACATTTTTTTTAATATCTACACAAATGCATAAAAAATCAAGATAGTTTTTATTCACAAATCAGACAACAGCAACTGCATCTCTGGAATAAACATCCACAACAGAACAATTAACACAACCTTCCTTTTAAAAGGACAATTGGGTGGTTGTTCATAAATTCATACCTGGCATAAATAGTATATCACTCCTTGAAAGAGATTTTAACAGTAGGAAATGGCAAGTGTAACTGTCCCCATGGTTCATTTGCCTTGCATTTTCTACGATTATATGATTGTACATAAATGTGGGCTGGAAGGAACAGTTCTTTTTTTTAATGTACCATGAGAAAGGACTACAACTGGATGGTGTGATAAGCTGAGGATTTTTTTGCATTAGGAAAAATGGCATCCAATGTGGAATGAATGTTACCACCTTAATATAATGCAGTTCTGTGACCAGCTAAACAGTCAAAGGAATGGGAAAAAAGTTGCTGTACCAGCTAATCGGCAAGTAACATAGTGCTTTTATGCGCAATGTGTGCAGTTCTGTGATACCTAATTGTGGGGCAGGTACGGTAATGGGCAACATAGCTAGTATACTTGGAAGTTTGAAAGCAACATGGCACATTTCAGTGATAACTAATGTCATTCTGTGATACTCAACAAGGATCACAAGAAAAACTGAAAACATATTTTGTACACTGTACAATGGGGAAGTAACATATGAGTACTCTGTGATAGCAAGTACTGCATTGTCATACCCAATGGGGCATAAAATAGCATACAGCAGCAGTGTTAAAGTCACTGTGCTAATAACACTGATTTGCATAATGCAGATGAATATACACAGGGACAAGAAACATAGTTTTACATATGGAGTTATAACATTTTGCTTTTCACTTTCTACTAGTAGAGCACAAGATATAGTAGTTTGTTATGATTTCAGAATGCAACATTTGGAAGTGTAGTGATGGAAATTTATTTTGCTGCACTCTGTGATTGAAAGCAATGTAACACTGTTCAGTGATAATAAGCATTATTATACAATGACCATCTATTAATATTCCAAATGTAGCATGCTGATTGGTCAGCCCATCTAGCGTGCTCATTGTAAATTCAAGCATATAGCAATGGAAAAATGTCCAGTCGCCCAGTCTTTTTTCCATTAATATATGCCATAATAATTTCACTAAAAAAAATAATAATAGTAAAATAATAAAAAACACTTGAAACCAATGAGAAAGAGAAGGAACAGACAAAAATAAAAGAATAATCTGGGGGCGTGGCTAGGATGTAGACTGGTTGGCAGCATCTTTTCTCAGCTCTGCACTCAAAAGATATTTCTGACAGGAATTTTTAAAAACTAGATATTGCAGACAAACTTATTTTGTTGAATTACTTCTACTAATATCACTAGAAGTCTACAGTGCAAAAAATTTGGCTTTAGACATTATTTTTCCTGTCAAAAACAAGAAGGAAGGTGTCTGAATCTACTGAAAATGAGCTTTTCTAAGCATACCACACAGGACCAGACGATGAAAAAGGAGATACAGTCTTTATTAAATGCTATACAAGACTTGTCAGTGAAATTTGACAAAATGAATACCAAACTGGACACTTTTGAGGAGAGATCTACAAAACAAATACAGCAACTACAAGAAATAATGACGCAACAGAAGTCTCAAATAGCTGACATAGAGAGATCCTTAAATGATACTGAGGGCAGACTCTCAGAACAAGATCTTCAGCTACATTTTTTATCACAACAAAATGCTTCATTACAAAATAAAATAGAGGATCTAGAGAACAGGTCCAGACAAAATAACCTTCGCATCTATGGGCTAGCAGAGAAAACAGAGGGAGATAACATGGTGACTTTCCTTACTACCTGGTTACCAGAAGTTTTAAAATTGCCTGAAGCTCTTTCTTATGGAATTGAAAGAGCCCACAGATCCTTAAGAGCTGCTTCATCAACCATCAAATCAAAAATCACCCGAGATCAATAATAGTAAAGTTTTTTTCATCACAGGACAAGGAACTTATTTTAAAAACAGCATGGTCAACTTCTCCAGTTAAATACAAAGACAACATAATCATATTTGATAATGATTATTCTGCTGGAGTTATAACTGCAAGAAAAGAATGTCTCCCTCTGATAAAGGAATTGAAAAAAAGACAACTTAAAGTCCACTTGTTGTTCCCTGCAAGAATAAAAATATTTTTTACTGAAGGTCCTAAAACTTTTGACACCCTGCAAGCAACAGTTTCTTATCTTTCAGCTAATAAAACCTTGGATAATGTGGAAGAAATGGATTTCTCCCAATTTGGGGTTAAGCATCACTTAGAAAAAAATGAATGGAGCACTGCTGACAAGAAGAAGAAGAAACGATAAAAGACATATGAAAACACAAACATTATTGTCTTCTATTTGCTCTGTAAGGCAACAAAGTTCTTTGAAAGCATTCATGCTTTACACATGTGTCAGTCTTTGAAACAATATAAATACAAGATAAGCAGGACATTTTATAACTAAAGGAAACAACCTTAAAGAAAGCAAGGTAACATATCTTTCTCTATTACAGTGTAAATACTTACAGTCATGATTTTTCTAACTCTAAATGATGTTTAGATAGTTCATTTATAAATTACCTGCCTTTTACTACTAGTATAAAATATGATGTATTTACACTGACATATTAATGTGGTGTGTTTAAATGAGCATGATTCCTTTTTATATTATTTACACTAAGCTGCATGAAATATCTAAACTGATGTATTTAATACACATAATAATATATAAAAACTGATAGTAATAACTGTCTAAAAGTGCCTTGAAAAGTAATTATCTATTCTTTGATGCTAAAAGTGCCTTTTTGACTAACAAACAACTGTTTGGCTTGTATATCTGCCCTTAATGTTAAGAAAACTAATAGAAGTTTAATGAGCTGGTGTTCAGTTTAAAAAAGCCCTAAAAACTTCACTTACTTTGTTTTTGTCTTCCCGCCATGGTCACGAGTTGGAAACTCTTATTTTACCACCCCTGAATGAAGGTTCTTCAGTTAGAATCCATTACAGTGTGTTAAACCTTCTAACAGCACAAAATGAAAGTAAACAGTCATGAGTGATGTCAGCACTAAAAAAGACAGTATGGGTGTGGTGTCAGCTCCTAAGCTACTTAAAGTAACCAGCACACTATTTATGAGATGGCAAAGTGCTTTTACAGTTTTAACAAATATTAAAAGTACACTGCAGTACCGAATGAATTTAGAAGGTATCAACACATACATGACGTTTTATTATATTGTAATATTTGTTATTCATTTTGAATTGTACACATAAACAGCACACAAAGCTTAAAAAGAAGTATATCACTTGGAAGAAACTGTATGAATAGTTAACACATACAGACTTTACTATAATCTTTTCTGATAAGATCACCCACGTAAATTACTATAATTTAACTTAATTTTATAAAAATTTAATATATTTAAGTCCTTGACTTGAACTATATAACATATTTGTAAACACACTGCAGCTAGTATACGCAACCTTAAAGATAGTAAGTCAATTAAGGTTCATGAATGTAGCTATGTGTTATTAGGCATTTTAAGGGTAAAAAGGAGTTGCTGTTTAATTATCAAGATACTCTGTAAATATTAAATTGTTCAAGTAGCACAATCATTAAACAGTAATGAGCAAGAAAAAATCTCAGACTTGCTTATGATATTGTTTTATATATATATATATATATATATATATATATATATATATATATATATATATAGGAAAGAACTGCTGAATTATAAGTATGCTTTTATTAAAGGCAAGTTATATTAATATTGAACATCCTCACTGAAAATGAATGGTTGTGTAGAGACACAGTAACTCCCATTATATAACCAAGGCTAAAGACATTGTCTTGTATGTCTAAATTGATCAGCCCTGAACCTTAGATTGCAAATAGACATGCAACATACTTTTACTTATAATACTGAATATATATTATATAACATCACAAACGCTAAAGCCATTGTCAGCTACATCTCATATCAATCAGCATTAAAATATGATTTGAATAGCATAGGCATTTACTAACATATTACACCTGATATGCATATAAGTAACAGGTCTAATTTCTGTCTATGAAAGTAAATACCAGGCTGTGTGCATTTGTTAATTATGAAACAAGAGCGTGCTATCTATTCTTTTTAATATCCTATAGGTATGTACTTGTTAGAGACACACACATGCTGCAAAGCTGCTAGTTATTGCATATTCATTAGTATATTTCTGACTGCAGTGTTATAAATATATGGTGTGGACCACTTGAGTTGAGAACATGTCTCTATATTGGGCATGTTCTCTGTTTGAATGTTATATATTATCTATAATATGATATGCAGTATCCTCACTAAATTCAAAGAAGCCATAATAGAAACAAATATTTATTAAAAATGGAGAATAGAAGGATGAAGAGAAAAATGAAGGAAAATGGCTGATGGTCATATCAGGTTATCTTTTCCTGTGTATGTAGAAGAATTGACAGTAATAAGTACCAAACAATTGTGTTATAGCATATTTAAAGCCTACTTTGCTTCTCATATTTTCCAACCTTACAGTTATAATGCTGCAGATAAATCTTGTAATATCATAGGGAGTATGAGTTGCTATTTGACATGTGGCATATGTGGTACACTAGCAATGAAATATGCCAGTGGCACTAATAAATATATAGGAATTGCTAAGAAATATAGTCTTAAACTATATAATACCAATGCCAAAAACAAATTAGTAGCATTCATACCACTAAAATATGACTTTTTGAATTAAAAGAAAACTATAAGATTACTGATAAATGACAATACAAATAGGTTCATAGGTTCATAGGTTCATACTAGGCTATCTGCCCTGAGGCAATTATAAGCCTAGCCCGATTCTGTATGGCTTACGCCACCCCTTGATTTGAGTATACTGTGCCCTTTTTAAGGTTTAGTTTACTGTGCCTCTGTCTAATAGTGGCACAGGAGTAATCCCTGGGACAAACCTACGATCCCCCATCCACCTATCGAGATTCTTCTTGAAGAGATTCAGTGAGGTGCTCTGCCTCACATGAACTGGAATTCTAGTCCAGAGCGAAGGGAGCCTCTGGGTTATAAACTTGTCCCTCCAGCAAGTTCTATTTATTTCTGTGCTGAGGTTCAAGTCCCTCGAGCGTGTGGCTCTAAGGGATTTAGATTTACTGAGGTGGAGCATGTCCATTAATTCTGGATTTGACATAGCTTTGTATGTCAGGCATAGATCGCCTCGAAGTAGGCGGTATGCAACTGAGTAGAGCTGGAGTTTTTTTAACTGAGCAGCATATGGCATCTGTTTGAGACCCTTGATCCTCTTGGTGAGATACTTTTGAGGTCTTTCTAATTGCTGCAGGTGTCGGATAAGGTACATCCCAAAAGGGGCATTGTATTCTATGATGGGCCTGATGAGGGATGAATAAAGGGGCACGATTACCTCTCTTGATCTAGATGTGAAACCCTTCATGATGAGGTGGGCTATGTAGAAGGTCTTTCTAGCCTCTTTGGCAATGTGGTTTTCAAAGGAGAGATTGCTATCAACTTGGGTCCCCAGGTCCCTAATAACTTTCTCTGTACTTAATGGGTTTCCACCTATGTGGTAATTTGTGGGCACATTGTTTTTGCCAAAGGGTATGACTATACATTTTTTGGCATTTAGCTTTAAACCATGGTGCTGGCACCAGTTATCTGTCTCTGTGAGACATTTTTGAAGGATGTTTGTGTCAGCTGGAGAGTTGATTATGGTGCCCAGTTTGCAGTCGTCTGCGAACTTGGTGAGCCATAGTCCTCCCACATTTGCCTGTACCTCGGAAAAGTATATACCGAACAAGAGTGGTTCCAGGACAGAACCCTGTGGGATACCACTTGTGACTGGTTTTGAGTCTGACATGGCTCCAGCAACTCTCACTCTGTGGGTTCTGTCTTTGAGCCAGTTTGTGACCCATCTTGTGACATAGGGGTTTATATTTAAGCTGGATAGCTTATCTATGATGCCCGAGTAGGGTATTGTGTCAAATGCCTTTGCAAGGTCCAGATAGGTTGTGTGGACTATCTTCCCTTCATCTATGGCTTTGGTGACTGTTTTGAAGAAGTCAACCAGGTTCAAAAGGCAGGATCTGCCCTTGACAAAGCCAAACTGGGTAGGATCTAGTGTCTGTAGGTCCCCAATGTCTTTGTTTATGAGCTCCATGATGATCCTCTCCATAGCCTTGCAGACTAAGCTAGTCAGGCTTATGGGGCGATAGTTTCCAGGGTCTGTAGAGGCTCCACCTTTGTGGAGTGGGACCACTGTTGCTGTACCCCATTCTGTGGGCACATATCCTGCAGTGAGGCTGAGATTGTATAGCTGTTTCATTTGAGGGATTAGTTCCTCTTGGAGTTCATGTAGGACGCAACCTGGGACGCCATCTGGTCCCATGGAAGCAGTGTTTTTTGCTTTGGAGAGGGCAGCCTTCACCTGAGCATCAGAGATGTTTGGGAGGCAGCCCTCTGCTGGGATAGATACTTGCTCTTTTGGGGGGGGGTGGAGAAGTTTGCACTGAACCTGTCTGCCAGGATATTGGCGATGTCTGTGGGTTCAGTGTATTTTTGTCGTTTAGAATCAACTCAGAACAAGTCTGGGAGTTGCATCCTAGGTTTCTAACATAACTGAAAAAAGCCTTATGATTGTCTTTGGTGTCCTGTGCAATTTTTCTCTCGAAGCTGGCCTTGGAGGATTTTATGAGGGATCGTAATTTTTTGCTAGTACTGATCAGAGATGCCTTCCCTATTAGGGATTTTGCTCTATCATGTAGTAGCTTCCTCCTTCTGTTGTACAGTTTATTTATGGCAGGGGTCCACCAGACTGGACGTTTGCCTTTGGATGATTGGGTCTTGGTTTTGTTTGGGATAGCATGATCCATGCATTCCTAAAGATGTCCGTAGAATGCGTTTATATAGGATTCTGCAGTTTGGGCCGTAGTTTCCACTGGCCCTGGGACCTTGAAGGATTCCACTTCAGTTTTGAGAAGTGAGCAGTTTGCTTTTGAGAAGTTTTTCACTGTGGTTTTCTGGGCTGGGGGTGGGGTCGGGATGTGGACATCCAGTGAAATTAATTTATGGTCTAATCTTACCAATGAGGGATATACTTCTGGTGTGGAGCATAGAGTCCCCATGTTGGTAATGATCAGGTCTAGTATGTTGTCCCCTCTTGTGGGAGTGGTGACTAGTTGTTCCATAGCATTTGAGTTTATAATTTCCAGGAACCTTTGGGCTAAGGTGCTGGGGCTTGATTAGTGCTCCCAGTCAATGTTTGGGTAGTTGAAGTCACCCAATATAATGGTGCTTGGAGAGATCTTCTTGTTCTCCAATGTTTTCAGGAAAGCCAAGTGGGATTCCTGACTTTGAGAGGGTGGTCTGTAGGATGCTATAAACTGAAAAGCAGTGTTGCCCACTGTTAGTTACACATGGATGGTCTCTGATACTTCGTGCAATGCCACTAACCTGGAGGTGTGGATATCCTTGATAAATATGGAAACTCCCCCTCCTTTTGTGGCTCGGTCCGGGTTTTGGGGCCGAAAAGCATGATATGAGGTATAGCCTGGTAGTGCTGGGGTGCTCTCTAGAGCCTTGAACCAGGTTTCTGTCACTGCACAGATATCGATGTTCTCCATACTGAGGAGAGCTTCGAGTGCGTGCATCTTGAGGTTAAGACTTCTGGCGTTTAGCAGCATTACCCTTAGTTTCTTGTTCCTTGTGCTGTCTATGGGGTGAGTTTGACTTTTGAGCCTTGCCTAAAAAGGCACTATGGGGTGGCAAGAGCCTTTGCCAATATCCGAAAGCCCAGTGGTGACAGGTGCAAGCCGTCCCTAAGCAACGTGGCTTGTCGAGCATGTCATCCCAGGGTGACAGACACTGGATCCCCTTTGAATGACACCAAAATTTTAGCCAATTGTTAAAATCGATCATTTTGTCTTTGTACTGTGGCATCATTCTAGGTGAGGGTAAGATGCTGCTCAAGGTCAGGGTCATACCAGCCTGGGCTACATGATCAGAGAGCTCCTCTATGTCTCTTTTCATGTAGTCCAGGGAGGTACATCTCAGGTCATTCACACCAGCATGTACAATGACTGAGTCATATTTGTATTTGCTTTGGAGTGACCTGAGTGCTTGCGTTATGTGGCGGATCCTAGCACCCGACAGGCAGCTCACCGTGACCTTCTCTTTATTCAGCCTGGTGAGCGGGACGTCAGTGTGTCTGACAATAGAGTCACCTATTACAAGAGTATCAGGTGTGTTATTCAGCCTTAAGGGCTGTGGCTGCATGGCACATTGATTTTGTGGGCTATGTGTTGTGCGTGTTTTATTTTGAGGTAGCGTTTGCTTGGATGTCTGCTTTGGAGGTCTCTGTTCTAGGTAGTTTTTTATTTAGAGCCTCCGAGTATGTTTTTGTGTATTTATGTGTTTGGTTCGCTGATGTGGTGGGACTATGTGATACTGGAATTGTGTTGTGTGAGGTTACCTTCTACTCCTGACTGGTTACACCAGTTTTGAGATGAGAGAGCTCAGCCTCCAGTTTGGCTAAATAGTTGCATCTCTCACATATATCTGAACCTGTTTGGAGGAGGAGAGGGTTGTCCGTGTACATAAGACAGTTGTAACATTGCCTCAAAATTCCCAGATTCACCAGCTGGACTGGAGAGGAAACCATTGACTGACCTTTGGACATGCTAGAGTAATATAGGGAAACTGAATTTAAGACAGACCAATAGGGGACAGGGTAATCGTAGAGAGTATAAGAGTAAGTAGTGCTTATGGTTTAATAGTGCTAACTTGTAGGATTACTTAATTGGACCAGTGAAGGGCCTTAGAATGAGAATATGGTGTTTAAATTGAAAGATAGAGCAGTTTTAAGGGAAAAAGTGAAGAGCAGACTTTGTGGAGCCAGGAATAGTTTAAACCCAATTAGGCGGCGCTGCCCGCTGTTGTGCTATGCTCAAAAACGCGCAAAACCGCACAAAAGAGGGTTTTAAGAGAGGAAGATGAAGGAGTTTTGGAATTGACCCAAAATGGCCAATAAAACTACAGTTTCAAGTCAGTAACCACTCCCACAGGGGCAGGCAGGCTGCTCAATGTTTTTCACTGCCACTGATCAACAGAGAGACTTCCCTTTAGCCCAAGCAAAAAATGGCCTCACAGAAACTTACAAACAGTTCAAGAACAGTAAGCCTGTAACTAAACTTTTTTAAATCTCAGAAAAGTGGGAAAAAAGCAAGATTTTTTTTTTGTTTTTTTTTCAGAGATAGCAGAGGTTCACAAGTATTAACAAGTTATAACAGTGCTGTAAATGACCCCACACAAGAGTGCTAGGCCAAAGACAGATAAAATGCAAGTTTTGAGAAAAAAAAAAACGATTTTAAAAATAAGTGCAAACAGGAAATTCAGTAAACAGCTTTAGGTTGTGCTCTAAATACAGTTACTAATGCAGAAATCAAGTTTAACAAGCCAGAAAATACTCAAAATAGGCGGCTATGCAGAAAAACGTAGCAAATAAACAGAGGAAAAATACTTAAAATCTCAAAAGTGGCTCCTTTCTTCTCTCAGCATTTTCACCTCTTGGTGGGTGCTTCACCAACAGCCAACAAGCCTGAAAAGACGCCAAAACCATGAGGCAACCAGGTTTTAAGAGAGGATGATGAAGGAGTTTTGGAATTGACCCAAAATGGCCAATAAAACTACAGTTTCAAGTCAGTAACCACTCCCACAGGGGCAGGCAGGCTGCTCAATGTTTTTCACTGCCACTGATCAACAGAGAGACTTCCCTTTAGCCCAAGCAAAAAATGGCCTCACAGAAACTTACAAACAGCTCACGAAACAGCAAGCCTATAACTGAACTGTTTTAATTCTCAGAAAAGTGGGAAAAAAGCAAGATTTTTTTTTTGTTTTTTTTTGTTTTTTTCAGAGATAGCAGAGGTTTACAAGTATTAACAAGTTATAACAATGCAGTAAATGACCCCACACAAGAGTGCTAGGCCAAAGACAGATAAAATGCAAGTTTTGAGAAAAAAACGATTTTAAAAATAAGTGCAAACAGGAAATTCAGTAAACAGCTTTAGGTTGTGCTCTAAATACAGTTACTAATGCAGAAATCAAGTTTAACAAGCCAGAAAATGCTCAAATGTAATGTTATATTCATTGTTACGGATACTTTCTGATTTAATCAACTTGTGGCATGGTTAACTGATGCATATAATGCTTAACATTTTTTTTTTATGTATGTATGCATATATGTGTGTATGTATGTATGTGTGTATATATATATATATATATATATATATATATATATATATATATATATATATATATATGTGTGTTTGTGTGTATGTATGTATATGTATATATATGTATATATATATATATATATATATATATATATAGGTAGACCATTACAATAAATCTGATACCTATGAATGCCACTCACACTATAAGGGAGATAGACAGCAAGCATATTATTTTTAAGATGCATAACCGTTATTGCTACACAAAAGATATATTAAAATAAAAGATTTTCCTTTACAATTTAAACAAAACCAAATAGTTAAGTATTAAATCTATGTATAGTTATGTTGCCTTAGTGTTTTTATAAAATATTAAAAATAGATAAAGACTGTATTTAAGTAATCTGTAAAGACTTATTTAAAAGATATATAAGATACTTTTCATTATAAAACTAACATATGGCGGGGCCGGGGGAGGATGCTATAATGAAGACTTAGCGAGATCGCTTGAATGATTAGATCATTCAAGGATGAGATGTTTTTCTCATGGAGGGGTTTGGTGGTTGTTTATCTTATATTGTTCTCAGTTATGATCTTGTAATTTACTTTTATTGGGTGTCTATAATCTATTGTAATACTGTTGGAAGAAGAAAGAACAAGTCATTCTCTTCATGTACACACATCTACACATTGTTACAAGTATATGAATATGGATAAAAGCAAAGCTAATATAAATCCAATTGCAAAATGTATATCTCTTAATGTAAATGGTTTAAATAATAGCTGCAAAAGGGGAAGTCTTTATAGATATTTAAAGCTATGTGAAGCAACTAGTATTTTTACAGGAAACACACCTTACACAGGAAGACATAAATAAAATAAACAATAAAAATTATACAATACTAGTAAGTTCCACCTATAATCAGAAGTGAACGGGAGTAGCAATTTTGTGGAAAAACACTACTTTAATGCCTAAAATCATAAACACGTTCCATGACAACTCAGGAATGTTTTGTCTAGTGACAATATCTATCAATGAAATGATATATACATTAGTGAATATTTATTGGATACCAGGACTAGGTGTTAGAGTGGCCAAACAACACTTAGAAGACATTGTACAATATAACAAAGGCAATTTAATCATAGCTGGAGATTTCAATTGCATTATAAAAGAAACTGACACAAATACTAAAACTACACGTAAGAGATCACCTTTAACAAAGTTGTTATCTGAGTTTGTTGAAACTTTTAATATAGTTGACATAAATGAGTATGCTATCCCAGATTCACTATTATTTACACATTTTTCCCATAGACATAATACATACTCTAGAATAGATAGAGTGTACATAACAAAGGATTTAACCTCTAAAGTAAATAAAGTCAAGACAATTTAATGTCCATTTTCGGACCATAACACCATAACGTTTGAGATAGACTTATGTTTCAAGAGAAGGATATCAGTAAAAAGAATACCATCTTACATAACAAATCTCAAAGATTTTGAGGAATTTTATATTAAAGAGACACAAACATTCCTAGATATCAATCTTACAAAAGATGTATCTGAAATATATATATGGGATGCATTGAAAGCATACCTATATGGAAGAGCGGTGGGATGGTATAAAAATAAACAAAACAGTGGAATAAGGAATTAATGGAATTACAGTCAAAAGTAGATACTTTAAAGCTTGATATTCAAAATGGAAACACCAACTTAATAAAAGAACTAGAAGATACTAATAAAAAATACTCAAAGACGCTACACCACCAAACAATGATCAACTTAGAAAAAATTAAACTATGTTACTATTCGATGAACCCTAAAAACCAACGAAGAATAGCAAATAGGACTAAAAAGATTATTAAAACAAATCAAAGCAAGGAAATATATAATATAGAAACCAAAAAGAAAGTATCTGATTTAGAAGGAATATTAGAAGCTTTTAGGCTATTTTTTCATAAACTTAATAATCAAAGTGGGAAAACAGAAACACATTCAGTATTGAAAGCTTTTCTCAAAAACAATGTTAAAGTTAGGTTATTAGAGGAGCAGGTACAACTAATAGATAAACAAATAACAATGACAGAACTTAAAGCTGAAGTAAATAAGCTAAAATTAAACAAAGCTCCAGATATAGATAATATCACCCCAGAAATGTTTAAATTACTATCAAATGAGGCTTTGCTGTTGTTATTGAATGTCTTTACATCAGTTAAAAATGATAAAGACATTCCTCCTTCTTGGAAGTACACATTAATATCACCAATTCTGAAACAAAATAAAGATCCCAGTGAATGTTCATCATACAGACCCATTTCACTTCTTAATATAGATTATAAAATTTTTATGGCAATACATGCTGCTCGAATAAAACAATTACTACCACTTTTGATAGAGGAGGATCAAACAGGTTTTATAAAAGATAGGAACACTTATGACAACATTAAAAGAATTATTTCCTTAATTGATTATATAAATGTCACAAAAAAAAAATGAATGTTATTAGCTTAGACATAAATAGCGCATTTGATTCAGTGAACTGGGATTATCTGTGGTTAGTTTTAGAAGAATATGGCTTCTCAAACAACTTCACTTTGTTAATAAAATCATTATATGAAAAATCATTGGCTTATATAAAACTGGGATCTTGTCTGTCTAAATCTATTAAAATAACTAAGGGCACAAAACAAGGCTGCCCTCTTTCTACATTATTGTTTGCTAGTCATTGAACCCTTAGCAAATAATATACGTATGGATAAAAATATTGAAGGAATACAACTAGACAACAGCCTAGAGCTTAAAATTCAACTTTTGCTGATGATATTTTAATTACCTTAAAAAATAATAATAGCAGTTTAAAAGCATTATGGGACTCAATTCAAAACTTTCAAAACTTTTCATGTCTTAAATTTAATGAGAACAAAACAAATGTATTGCTTATAAATACTAATAAAAAAGATCTAAATAAAAATACCATAAATATATCTCTACCGATAATATAATTAAATACTTGGGAATTATAATAACTAACAACCTAGATACTACAATTGAAACAAATTATAAAGAGACCTTAAATAATATTAAAAATCTAATATAAAGATGGAATAAATTCTTCTTTTCAATGGAAGAAAGGCTTTATATAATTAAAATGATCATATTTCCAAAAATTCTTTATGTCATACAAGCTTGTTCTTTGCCACCAGCTAAATTGCACCTAAAACAATTAAATGATTTAATGGTAAGATTCCTATGGTATCCAAAAAAACCAAGGATAGCTATGAAATATCATCTAGATGATTGGAATATAGGTGGCATAGGTTTACCAGACATAGAAATATATTTGCATTCATCCATTATTAAAACAATATCATTATGGCTAAATACAAAATATACATCAAAATGGAAGCTAGTTCATGAGAGAATCTGGTTAAAATCAGGATTTGTAGTGGCAAATAAGTATACAGATTTCATACCAAACAATTTTCTATGGCTGATGAAGGAATATATGATGATACATAAGAATAAAAATATAAGTTCCAAATACATTACTTATACATTAAAAATTTTCCAAAATCTTATTAATAGCAATCCTGATATTAAAGCATGGTCATTTTTTATATCCAGTAGCGTACACACAAGGTAATATAATAACATTTAATATGGAAATAGTCAACATGCTTAAAGAAAAGGGATTAATATATTGGCATCAATTGCTAAACTCTGGAAAACCTCTGACAATAGACCAGATTAAACAGAAATTAAATATGGAAGATAGTTCGTGGTTACATGTACAAGAATTAAGACAGTATATATTAAGCAAACAAGAAACAATGCAACCATCAATAAGACAAAATGTTCCTAACCTTATAGAACATATAATATTACTAACGAATCAACCCATTACTGGAAAGGGATACTTATCATCTATTTATAAAACAAAAAAATAAAAATGCATAATAATGACAAAATATGGAATTATTATAGATCAGTTAATGGACATGTGCCAAATGACAGAGATAAAAACTAATTCTTCTCTCTCCAAAGCAGACATCACTTTCATTACATTGGAGACTTTTTACATGGCAATTCATACACAGATCTTATGTAACCCCTCATAAAATGGAACTTATGTTTAAGAAAAATATTGGCTGCTGGAGATGTGATTTATCAATAAAAGCAGACTGGCAACATATGTTCTATGAATGCCATTTGATTAAACCATATTGGGATAAAATAAATTATTTTCTGCAAATGGTATTCAATGATAAATTCCAGATTTCCAAATCTATTATTTTGTTTAATGCACCTGTACCCGACTGTGTGCCAAGAACAAAATATGTAATCTTATGGACTCTCCTAGCTATTGCAAGGAAGAACATTACATCAAACTGGAAATCCAAAGCTTCTCCAACTTTTAAGCAATTCATGAATATGGTGTCAGCAGTATCGCAATTGTAAATAAGCACTATTAAAGGAAGAACTGAAAGAACTACATCATTATACGTAGCATGGCAAAAAGTAACTGAAATACTGGAGAATAATGACTGCAGCAGATTATAATCAGGAAACAATTGTATAGAAAGTCAATTATATGTCAACAATAGACACCCTTGTAAATACTTTATTTTGGTTTTAATGTTTGATATCTGTTTAGAGGTTTTAGCCTACCTTTTTAAATATTTTGTAAATACTTCATTGTCATAAATAACCTGCATTCATGTTTTCTTGTTTTTGGAAATGAATAAAAATATTAAAAAAAAAAAAAATAATCAAGTATATTATGAAAAACTAGAGAAACGTACCTATCCTTTTATTTCCTATGTCCCGTCTCTCCCTCTCTCCCATACCTTCAGTGTCCTGCTATCTTTTTTTAATTAAAAAAAAAAAAAAAAAAAAAAACAACAGAGATCTTTCTTTCTCCGTTGCTTCCTATACACAGCATGTGCCACACAGCACTGATGTACTGTGTAAGCGTGGGAACCAAAGTCCCATACGCATGTGCAATACATCAAAAAAAGCACCAGGATATCTCAGAAAAGCAGAAGAACACCATGGAATAATCATACAATGACATTATTTAAGAAAAGTAAGTTATTTTTTTCTTAAATAATGTCATTGTATAATAGCAATAACCAACTCTGTGGTGTGGTATATTGAAGATTTATCCAAGGCTGTCTTTGTTTAATCACTTGGGTTTCACCCTCATGATTAAATCATACCAATCGTAGGTAAATCTTCAATATTACAAAAGCAAAAAATATCCACTACCACTCTGTGAAGGAAACGGGTAACTTTAATCAAAATAACAAAGTGTTACAAATTAAAAAACAGTAAGCTCTTTCACATTGCTTCTTCAGACCATTAAAAAATGCATCAAATCAATAGTCTTAAATTGTTAAAACAATTAAAAAACATCCAATAACAATAAAAAAATATCCATAGATGTAAGGTTTTACTTGAAAATGGACAGGGATGAACTTTGTTTTATGTGGATGGGGAGTCTGTTCCACAGCATCAGTATCCTCTACAAAATATACCTTTCCCTCCAAACCATTCTGTTGATTTTGCAGAAGAGATTTATATCCCTAAACTAAGTAGTTATGATGCCATTTGACTTGCTGATGTAAATCCATTAGTAATGGGTCAGACAATGTCTTTTACACATTCCTCTCAACTTCTTAGTACAAGAAATCTGGACAAAGTCTGGTATAATGGGAGGACAAAGGCCCAAAAATAGGGCCACATTTTAGATATTGCTTTTACAAACTTAGAAATTTGCTAGAATAAGATTTGTGTTAGCATGCATGTTCTTAATGATATGAAGTCTAAAACTCAAATACATGTCATTATTTAGTGACTTTAATCCTTAGATCATCCCAGTGATTTCTCAAAAAAAAAGCACAATTTTTATATGGAACAGACTAAAAATATGAGGCAAAAATCTGGACATTCTGCAAAAATCTGCACAGTTGAGAGGTATGATTTTATGCCAGACACAGGTCATCACTTAGCAGTCTGTAGGATACCAATTATAGTTACTGGAACATGTAAGACATGTTGTTTAGGTCTTATATCCTTTTAATAATGTATCTCTGTAGGTGTTCCAGTTGTTGCATGGGTTTGTAGAGATATGTGTCAAAGGGAGCATTATACTCAATGACTGGCCTAATGAGGGCTGAGGAAAGTAGGGCACATAGGCTCAGGAAATGCATTTTTTTGAGTCTCACTTTGATATTTTGATTTTCATATTATGATTCTACAGATTTAAGGGATCTGTATTAATGTATCGAATGGACTAAATAACAAAAACTATTTAGTCGATCCGATTCTGTCGAAATGGCAAAATAGCGAAGACACGGAACATCAAATTTATTCCCAGGGGAAAAATATTCAGTGGGCCATCTTTGGGATTTTGCCACTTCCTCCATTATGGTGCGATCTTGGTGTTGGTATATTTAAGTGGGGGGGTGTGGGGGCACAGCCTCTCACATCAGGGGGTGTGGGGGGGTGAAGCCCCCCTCCCACTTATCTTTGTGTTTAAGTTTTTTTTTTTTTTTGCGGAGCAGCAAATTTTTTCCCTGGGAAAAAATTCGCTTTTCTGTATGTTCGATATTTTGTGGTTTAGAAATTATCAGTGTGATGAAATAGTGTTCGCTATTTTCATAATACGATAAGGTAATATAGACACGATTTAAACTATAAACTTTTAAAATTATTCCAGAAAACAGTATTTCATATTATAGTTTTAAAAATCTGTTTTGTGCACTGCTTAATGGGAATGCCAATGTGGTGTACTTTGTAAAGGAAATAAATTGTTTTGCATTCTATGATGATGGAAGGTATGATATAGCACTAAGTAGTTGAAAAGAACACAGTTCCTAGGTTCCTAGGTTTCCTAGGTGTTTACTAGGCCAGCAACCACAAGGGCCTTTTTAAGCATAGCCATGCAGCCCAAATCTCTGACAAGTTCTGATTCCTCTGATAAGTGTAAGCAGGTGCTTGGGAGATGAAACATTAAAAAGCAGGGACTTGGGAGATGAACCCTTTACAGGTTGCCTGTGCCATTAGAGATACAGGTGCCAAACCAGGAATGAATTTCCTATTCCCGATCCAATTGTCCAAGTTGCATTTGAATTGGGTTAGGAAGGAACTCTGCTTCACATGGACGGTGAGCCTGTTCTAGAGACATGGTAGTCTCTGGGACACATACCTATCTCTCCAGGAGGTCCTATTTATATCACAGGCAAGGTTTAAATCTTTAGAATGGGTAATTCTGATGCTGTTTATTTTGTAGATATGCTGGAGGTCCAACAGAGTGAGGTCTGAAAATGCCTTCTATGCCAGGTGTAGATCACCTCTCAAAAGCCTGTAGGAGACAGAATACAGGGATAAGGCCTTGAGGCGGTCTGCATAGGACAGTTTACTTGCACCCTGTGTTCTTTTAGTGAGGTACCTCTGTAGATGTTCCATTTGTTGGATATGCTTGTTTAGGTATATATCAAAGGGGGCATTGTACTCAGTGACAGGTCTGATGAATACTGAGTACAGTGGAACAATGACTTCCTGGACCTAGATGCCATATCTTTATAAGTTGTACAACATAACATTATTTCTTCACTACTGTAGACACATGATGGTCAAAGGCTGGATTACTGTCTATGTGTGTCCCTAAGTCCTTGACTCCTGGTCAGCTCTAAGGAGTGTGTTGTCAATATGATAGTAACCAGGGATGGATGACTTCCCTAAGGACACTATTATGCATTTCTTGGCATCTAGTTTTAGTCCATGGCTCTGACACCAGTTGTTTGTCTGTGTCAGCCCTTCCAGGGGAACATTTGTGTCTGTTTGGGATTCAATGACAGCTCCTAATTTGCAATCATCTGCAACATTAGTCAGCCAGAGATCATTTACATTGGCCTTGACTTCAGAGAAGTAAATGCCAAAAAGGGGTAGTCAAAGGATCGATCCCTGAGGGACTCCACTTGTGACTGGGCTCTTTGTAGAGGTGGACTCCACAATTCTAACTTTCTGTGTCCTGTCTGTGAGCCAGTTGGCTATCCACCAGGTGACATACAGGTTTGTACCTAAATTCTTCAGTTTTTCTACAATGCCTCAGTGGGGTACTGTGTCAAATTCCTTGGCCAGGTCAAGGTAGGCAGTGTGAACCATTGTTCCCTCATCCATTGCTTAGGTGACCTTCTCAAACAAGTCTACCAGGCTGTGTAGGTATGACCTGCCCTTGATGAACCCAACCAAGGTCCAGTGTATGGAGGTTTACTATATCATTACTGATCATTTCCATGATAATTCTTTCCATGGCTTTGCATATGAGACTAGTGAGACTTATGGGTCTGTAGTTTCCAGGGTCTGATGATGGCCCACCTTTGTGCAGAGGGATGACTGTTGCTGTTCTCCATTCATGAGGCATGATGCCTGTTTGGAGGCTACAGTTAAATATCAATTCTAAAGGGCCTGATAGATCATGTTTCATGCTGTTTAGAAGGCATCCTGGGATATTGTCTGGGCCCACTGATGCAGTATTCTTGGCCTTAGAGAGACCATTAAGGACTTGTTCCCTAGTGATAGAAGGGGGGAGTTATATTTGATAGTATTTCCTGAGGGAAGGTTGAGGGTGAAAGATGGGTAAAGTTGGAGCTGAATGCGCTGGCCAGTAGGTTTGCTATATCATCTGGCTCAGTATAGGCGGCTCCATTTACAATGAGTACTGCACACAAATGTGTATTGCCTTTGAGGTTGCAGACATAGCTAAAAATGCCTTGTGGTTGTCCTTGGCCTGGAAGGCCAAATTTACATCAAATTTGGCTTTGGTGGACTTTATTTCTCCTCTGAGTTGTTTGTTTAGTTTGATGAGTGTGCTTTTATCCTGCTAGGTGCTGCACCTCCTAATTTTTGCCATGATTTTCTTCCTTCTGTTATACAACCTATTGATTTTGTGATTCCACCAGGGTGGCTTTTTTCTGAGTTACTTCTGTACTTCTTCCTGGTGGGTAGAACCACCTGTATGCAGCTATTGTTATGCTTGTGTAGGGTTTCTGTGAACAGTTCTGTATAGGCAGTGTTCTCAGAGTTTATGGGGACTTGAAAGTTTGTCAGGTTATTACTTACTAGAAGGAAGTTAGCCTTAGAGTAGTTCCTGAATATTCTGGGGTTAGCTGGGGTTCCAGGGGGTTTTTTTTACTTCAAAGGAGACCATTTTGTGATCTAACCTTACCAGGGAAGACATTACACTAGGGGGTGGGCAGCACCCTCCCATATTAGTGAGGACCAGATCCAGTGTGGTTGCATCCCTGGTTGGTGTATTGATAATCTGCCCCAGGTAGATTGTGTTTACAAAATCCAGGATTCTCTACCCCAGTATGTTTGGTATTGTACTGGTTCCCGGTTAGTAGTGCAGTAGTTACATTCACCCATAAATATGGTATTGGATTGGGTGCTGCGTGATTCTAATATGCTTAAATACATGGTATGGGTTTCCTAGGTCATAGAGGAGGAGGACCTATAGCTTGCAAGGAAGTGGTATTGAATTTTTCCTATGGTGATTTGAACATGGAATAGCTTAAGTGCATTGTCCTGTTTGACCAGCTTTGAGGTATATTTAGTTTTGATATAAATTGAGATACCTGCACCTTTAGTCTTTGTCTGGTTAGTAGGTGGTCTAAATGTGTGGAAGGCTTTGTAATCTTATACTTTAGGTGTGCTCTCTACAACTTTAAACCATGTCTCATTGACCGCACTGATGTCAGCATTCTCTAGGGTGAAGAGAGCTTCTAGGAAATGGGAGTTCTTTGTTTAGACTCCTAGCATTGAGCAGTAAAACCTTTAGATTTTCTTGGTTTTGATTTGCTATGTCAGAAGCACTTTCAGTTTGGCATTGCCTAAAAAGCCACTATGGGGGAAGAAATGTTTTAGCTAATATTAAAAAGTGTAGAGGGGAGTGGTGCAGACCATCCCGGAAAAGCAGCATAGTTTGTTGACCATCTCTTTCCATGCTGAGATATATTGCACCCACTTAGAATGCCACCACAAACTAAGTCAATTATTAAAGTCAGTCATCTTTTGTTCGTATTGTAGCATCATCCTTGGAGAAGGTAAAATGCTGCTCAATCCTAGGGTCATACCAGTCTGGGACACATATTCTGAGACCTCCATGATACTTTCTTCATATAGACTAGGAAGGTACATTTCAGGTAATTTATGCCTACATGGACTATGAATGAACCATAACTTGTGGTCCAATGACCTAAGTGCATGCATAATGTAGCAGACCTGAGCCACTGATAAGCAACTGATTGTGACTTTTTCCTTACTCAGCATGGTGAGAAGGACATCAGTGTGTTTCATGATGGAGTCTCCAATGACCAGAATATTAGATTGTGTGGTGGCTTAGCTTATGGGCTTAGAAGTAGAGGCTGCATGAGATGTGGCTGTATGTGGTGATGTGGGTGTTGTTTTGAAAGAGTGCATTAGGGGCTGCTAAGGGTATTTGTTATGTGTACTTCATCTAGGAGGTCTTTGGGGTTTAGGTAAGTTACATTTAAGTGCGTTGGCATATGTAGGTCTATATTTTTGGTGTGAATTGTGTGTGATGGGTGGGGTGTGTGTACTACTGACAGTTTTATTGACATAAGGAGTACTTTTATGTGAGAGCCTTGCCTCCAGTGACATTGTGTAAATATATCTCTCACATACCGTATCAGTTTGTTTGAGAATTAACTGGTTGTCAGTAAAAATGAGGCAATTTCTACATTACCTCAGGATACCCATATCCACCAAGCGGGTAATGGAAATAGTGTGATACACACATATATATAATTTTGTGCACATATGTATAAATGTGTGATTATATATTTATTTGTATTTTATATCTATATCTATATCTATATATATATATATATATATATATATATCTATGTATACGTTTACATTATTTAATATATCTATATCTATATATATATATATATATATATATATATATATATATATATATATATATATATATATATATATATATATATTCCTATGTTTGTTTTTTACAAATTTTTCATACCTGATGGTGCTTTGGCAATATATTTTGTGTTATTTGTGTTTTTTGCATATTATGTTTTTATATATAAATGTATTTAACTTTTTATACAAATTTGGGAATTTAGCTTTAAATGTGGTTAGATTGTAGACCCATATTTGATTATGTCATTGATGGTTGCCTATTTAAGTGATTTGTTCTTTTAACTTTTTTGTCTGAAGAAGTTTGCTAAATTAAGTAAACGAAAGTGCTAACTTTACCTCACTTGTAGCTTGGAGTTGTTTGTTTTCTTCATTTGGGGATTTGCATTGGAAATAGTGGGAAATTTCATATCCATGGCAACAGACCCTTTTTTGCTGTTTAGACAGTTGGAGTGATAATATAAAGCGATGTTGGGAGTATATACTTTGGATCTCTGGGGACAGTGCTTATCACCGCAAACTAGTCGGTCTGTATGCAACAAGGTATTGACAAAATTTCAATGAAGTTTTTACAGGAAAATGTCACTCAAGGTGTCTGTGTCTAAACAGGGCACTGCCAAACACTTGAGGTGAAACTAATACGTAGACCCTGAAAATTTAAGGATGAAGTATTTAGACAGATATTCTGAAGTTAGAAACAAACCAAGCAGTACTTACTGAAAACAAAGAATTAGCTTATCAAGAATGATTAAAAGAGGGGAGTCGCATGAATGGCTACTGCTAGTACTGGTCTCACCACAGCTTCATTCTGCTGAGATGCAATGCTCCTTTGCTTCTTCTCTTACCAGAAGCGAAACAGCACCAATCCCAAGATGAGAAGCAGACCTCAGCCTGTTTGGTGATCCACAGTATTGTCCCAGATAATGCAAAGGTGTGCAGGCTTGTTCAAACCTTTTTCTGGTATATGCCTTGAATAGCTACCAGGCCAGTCAGGAATTTCAAACACAGACACACACTGCCAAACCAGAAACAGTCAGGAATCAGTGTATTCTGCTCCTTCTCTCACCAGGAACAAATATAATCACAAATTCCGAGCTGTCACCTATGAAGTAGTTATTAGGCTTTCCTGTGATTAGCAGTCTCCAGGAAATCATGTCCCTGTGCTCCTTGTCTCACCAGGAGAAAATGGAAGCATTAACCCCAAGATGACTACTGAGAGA
Organism: Protopterus annectens; assembly: GCF_019279795.1. Lineage (NCBI taxonomy): Eukaryota > Metazoa > Chordata > Ceratodontiformes > Protopteridae > Protopterus > Protopterus annectens. Next base: position 763,330,520 of record NC_056729.1, read on the forward strand.
CAGAATGTGGGCTCTCTGATAATTGGTGGTCTTGCAATAGTTGTTGGAGATTTTAAAGGTAAGATGGAAAAAAAATGTGTTAATATCCTAAGCATAATAACACCAATGATAACAGCCTTCAGGATAAATGCAACACTGCTAAAGTAAGTGAGTCCAAAGAAAAAGATAATAAATATAGTAGTGAAGCATCCAAGCAGCAGATGCTTGGTTGCTTCACTGCTATATCTATTGTCTTTTCAATATCCTAAGCACTGTACCGTGCACTGAGCAGTTAGATATAAAAGAGTGAGTAACTTCGGCTTTAGCTGTATAAGGGGAGAGCCACTAATTTTAAAAGAACAAGATAGACAGAAAGGGGGTGGGCACTTTGTAGTCTGATTATATGGAATACAGTAGGATGGCCAATACATTTAAATAGTTGAGGTGGAGTGATTTCACAAAATGATAATTGTGTGCTTACTCACAACAGCCAGTAAAAAGGGAGAGGGAAGGATATATATGATCAAATTAACAGAAGGGGCAGGCAACTAGAAAACATTTGAGTTTAAGAACACAGTAGAAGCAGGGACGGAGGACGGGAAAAAAATTCAGTGTGATTTACAAGAGACACAGCTGTGGTCTCTTTCCTACTTTTAATATGCAATTAAAAGTGGAATACAAGTAAAACCCAGTGTAAAGAAAACAAATCACAATATACAAAATGGAAGAAGATAATAAAGTAATGGAAAATATAAAAAAGCAAAAGCAAAGTAATCTTTCCTTCACAGCATAGGTTCATAGGTTCATAGGTAGGTACTAGGCTATCTGCCCGAGGGCATTTATAAGCCTAGCCAGTGTGTCAGCGTTTGCCACCCCATTGATTAATTAACTGAGCCTCTGTCAAGAAGAGCCAATGAAGTGATCCCAGAGGTGTATTTTCTGTTACCCATCCACTCGTCAAGGTTTCTCATGAAGAGTGTTAGTGAGGGTCTCTGCCTAATGTAGTTAAGAATTTTGTTCCAAAGAATGGGGAGTCTCTGTGACAGGAATCTATCCCTCCAGCATGTTACATTTATTGTTGTGGCAAGGTTTAGCTCACTAGAGCGAGTGGCTCACAGTGACTTGGATTTTTTTAGGTGGAGCATGTCCATCAATTCTAAGTTGGACATGGCTTTTTAAGTCAGGCAGAGATCACCTCTGAGTAAGCGATATGCGACTGAGTACAACTAGAGTTTTTCCAGTCGGGCTGCATAGGACATAAGTTTGAGGTCAGTAATCCTCTTGGTGAGGTACTTTTGTGGTCTTTCCAGCTGTTGGAAGTGTCTTGTAAGGTACATCCCAAATGGGGCATTGTACTCTTTGATGGATCTGATTAGTGACGAGTAGAGGGGCACTATAACTTCTTTATTTCTAGATGCAAACCCTTTAGTAATTAGATGGGCTACATAGAAGGATTTCCTAACTACATTTGCAATATGATTGTCAAAAGATAGATTACTATGTACCTGGGTCCCCAGATCTATTATTACCTCTTCTGTATTAAGGGGGCTGCCACCTATGTGGTAATTCATGGGTGTTTTATTTTTCCCAAATGGGACGACTATGCATTTTTTGGCATTTAGCTTGAGACCATGACTTTGACACCAGGTGTCCGTCTCAGCAAGGCCCTTTCGGAGAATGTCCGTGTCAGCCAGAGAGTCAATTATGGCTCCCAGTTTGCAGTCATCGGTGAACTTGATTAGCCATAGTCCTCCTGTGTTCGCCTGTACTTCTGAGAAGTATATGCTGAACAGGAGGGGTCCCAGGACCGAGCCTTGTGGGACACCACTTGTGACTGGTTTAGAGTCGGACCTGGAGCCCGCTATTCTTACCAAGTGAGTTCTGTCTGTAAGCCAGTTGGCAACCCATCTCATGACGTAGGGGTTTATGTTCAGGCTGGTGAGTTTTTCTATAATTCCTGAGTGGGGAATGGTGTTAAAAGCCTTGGCGAGATCAAGGTAGGCTGTGTGAACTACCTTCCCCTCATCTATGGCCTTGGTGACTGTCTCGAAGAAGTCGACCAGCTTTAGTAGGCATGATCCGCCCTTAACAAAGCTGAACTGGGTCGGGTCAAGTGTTTGGAGGTTCCCAGTTGTGGTAGAGTCTGAGCAAGCTTTTTCAGTAAATCTTTGAAATGTTTTATTTTACCCCTTAAATAGAATGCTTAGTTCCTAGCTTCTCCCTCAGTTCACAGGTAATTAACCTTCATTGACCTGTTCTAACTTCTGTGTGACTCCTTAATTGACCTGTTCTAATTTCTGAGTGACTCACAAGAGACACAGCTGTGGTGTCTTTCCTAGTTTTAATATGCAATTAAAAGCAGAATACAAGTAAAACAGAGAGTAAAGAAAACAAATCATAATGTACAAAATAGAAGGCAATAAAGTAATGCAAAATACAAGAAAGCAAAAACAAGCTATCCTTTTCCACACAGCAAGTTGTGGCAGAGTTTAAATTAACTTTCCCAGTAAATATATGTAACTTATAGGGAACACTGTGTGCTGCAGTCATGAGAAATCAGTGTTATGCCACATACACCTGGTAGTTATGTTTGGTGGTATGCAGGTTTCCCAGAGTTTGAAGCAATTGCAGAGCTGAGGGGAGCTACCTCAAGGGTTAGGACTTTGTTGGGTAGGGGGCTGATCTGCCTGAAAGACTAACTGGCTCACTTCCTATCCCACAACGCTCATCTCTCATGGGGAGATAGGGCTAATGTGTTGGTTCTAGGGAATGGAGGGTACTCACCCTGGGAGCAGGTTGTCCAGTTTCCAACTTGGTTTGAGCATGCTGATATGTGCCATATTATAGGGATCAAATGGGCTTTCTCTTACAGTCATAGAAGGAGCAAAACATAGCATCTCAGTCTCGGTACTGGTGAACCTTAAAAGTGGCTTAAAGATATCCACCAGTAGAGGAATGAATGAATCAAATGAGTATAGCTAGAGCATCTCCTGAGTCAGTCAAGCAGATGAACAGGGAAAAAAAATAAAAATGTATATTTTTCAGATTGCAGCCCAGTGGCCATCTATCTGTCAGTATCAAAAGGATATGGAGATTTTAGTGTAGCTAACCTATTACCTGTCAATACACCTCCCCTGAAACACATTTTATTTGATTTGAAAATTGTTACTTTTCCGAATGGTAAATGTTTATATTGTTTGTTAGAGTGCTTAATCAGTAGGCAATGCATCTGAACTGGATTCTTCTTCTTATTATTATTGTCTGTTAACAGAATTGCATTACACATCATCAGCTGCAAGATGTGTGACAGAGACATTCTGAATAAGTTCAAGACAAGGACTGCTTGATCTGGTTAATCCTTAGTCGGGAAGACAAGGTTGCTTTCTTACTAGTATTCACTGCTTCTTACATGTCATCTACTTTTCTCATAAGCTTAGAGCCAGTCTGTCTTGTAATGTTTGCCTTTGGAGTCAACAACATTTCAAATATCACCAGAACATTCTCCCAGAAAGTGTCTTCTTTGCCACTGCTCTGACACAGTTACATATTTGATTCATTTGGACTAGCAGGATTCTCCTTTCACTAAGCTATGCTGAATGAGTTTCTACCTTTCGCCTGACTTTTATAACATGCAGACCATTAAAGAGTTCTCCATTAGTCTGCATAACATCAAAGAAAGATTGACCTCTTTATTTTTTTTCTGGACTTCTTTATAGTCTTTCCATTGCACAAAAGCACCATTAATACTACCTATTCATATCATGATCTTTTTCTTAAGACTTCAACTGAACAACTTCACTGAAATTTTGCTAATGTTTTCCAGTCTTCAGTCATATAACTAGGCAACAAACTATCTGAACTCTTGCATTGTCATCACTTGACCTTCTGAGTTCATCCACATCTTCTTCCTCTGCATTGCAAAATGTATCACCTTTCCTTGAAGTGCATTAATTCTATATTATTCTATTATTGCAGTTATACACTTTGCCTATCACTTGTAAAGAACAAGTAAAATACTTAATTAGTAGTTTTAAATCAGTCTGGCATTGTCGCACTTTTGTCCCCAGTCTGATGACAGACGCATTTTTGACCTTTAAATTTAAGCCTTGTGCCTTACTGTGATATAACCATCCTTATCTTGTTCTTGACTTTATCTTCTTATTTTGATTAATAAATAAACTGACTGCTATCATCATCTCTGCAATGAATTCAAATATTGTCTTAATGTTCTCTCCTTTCCTTTCTTTTTTTTGCATCTTTCAGAATCCTTGTTTATTTCTTTGACTTACTGATTTTTATCATGCTATCTGCTTTCATTAAAATCCACCCTAATTTATTAATGCAGATCTCCAGTGTAGATTCATACTACAGTGTACAGCTTTCAGAGTGCACCAGTGTTTAGTGCTGAGTGTTAGGTCATCATATAGCCTGATTGTCCACCAACACTTGCACTATCACATCCTTGGATGTCATTTGTGTTACATAAGATCATACATAGGATACTAGGCCTATAATGGACTGATTAGCAGGCTTCTGAAACTATTCTTTCAGAAACACCTATTATTAAATTGATTCTTTCTTATGCTTGACACCAGCATCTGTAAGATGTTGATGCCATAATGACATCATCCATTTTTGTGATCATCTTCCTATCCTTCTCCATCAATAATTTATCTGCTTACTCTCACCTTTTTTCAGTTATAGTGATCAGTACAATGATATCACTCTTGTAATGGTAACAACATCCTTCCCTGACCTTACAGCTTTACATTTCTATTTGACATCTGCTCATTTTTCTTCTTAATGCATTCAGTCCCATCCATCATCGAGTGCTGTTCCTCAGCTTGTATTACTTTCTGTATCCATCCTGAGCACCATGTAGCCCACTGTCCCTGGAATCGGTCTCTTTATTGGAGAATGAGCCTTCTGTAGGATTTATCTTGATTATTTTCATTTCTTTGCCTGATTCACCATGGCATGCTTTAAAGGTTGTGTTTCTCTGTCATTGCAGGTGTATGTAATTCTCTTTTTGGCAGTGTGGTACTTGAGACCATTTCTGTAGGCCACAATTCATAGGTGCATATAATTCATAGGTTCGGGGCTTATATTTTTTTTCTATGAAGAAACTGCAAAGTTATCCTTTTACTCTACAGATGAAGCTGAAGTCACTGATTTTCCATGTCATATGACAATGTAAAGGTATCTCACATAAAGCAGTCCTCAAGGAAATTGGCACCCTACAGTAGAATGCCTATCTGTAAAAGGAACAGCAATGTTTTATTTTAATGTCTATCATGAACGATTGTTAGGAAAAACTAATGATAAAAGCAATGCCAGTACTCTTCCATTTCCATTTCTATAGTTATAGCATTACTAACACCCTACAGATTTATTGATTTTTTGAGCTGATTCTAGCAATTCAGTAGTTGTTGACAAACAGACATTGAGAGGTATTTTTGTACCTTAGTGTTTGCTCATCTTTTTGTACTCTTTATATTAAAAACGAAATTTCAAGCCACACGAGTTTAAAAAATGTTAATTCAGTCAAAAATAATAAGACACATGCGATTAGAAAATGTAAATTCAGTCAAAAGCAATATTCATATAAGCAAATATATAATTTATTATCCTAAGAGATACATTAGAAATTATGGTATCTATACATCTGACAGAAATGTAAGTAAGTATACCAAAATACTATGCAGTTCTAATCTGCCTAGGGGAAAATGGTATGCATTCATGAATTGGAGGAATGTAAGTCATTTACTAATCTAACATTTAAAAACGATACCAGCATAATTATGCAGATATATTTGTACAAGTTACAGCACATTGTGTATATTGTGAAGAATGTGTAACTCTTATTTATCACTGGTGGAATCAGGGTAATTTGTAATCACCAGCTGAGTTTGCACTTCGGTGTCAACCACCCAGAACTGATGTTTTTAATGCTCAGTAATTAGCAGTGGTAGAAATAAAGTTTCTACCAAAGAAACCTACCTGCTGCTACTTAGACTGCAATAAGTTAACTGCTAGGTGTCTATCCACTTCTAAACAGCTATTAATTACAATCATTCATTACATGTTCTGGAGTTAAATTATGCTGGGCTCACACTAGGACAGTATTTGACAGAATGTCTGTACCATGCTGCTAACAGTGACAGCCTTGTACAGTGAAGGACAATAAATAGAACTGTTGGTTATAGGGATAGCATTAAAGTGTGTAAATGTCTTTAACAACATTTCTAGGTCTTTTATTTGTGGAGTTTCATACACATGACGGTTTGTTGTTTTTCATTAAAACTGTTGCTATCTATTTAAAGTTCAGTAATACAGCAGTTAGTTTCCTATTCTAGTACAAGTCCATACTGTAAATTACATTTTCTTATTAGAATATGTAGTCATGTCATGAACAATATATGTCTTTATATTTGCATCTTCGAAGAGCCATTCCTTTAGTTTAAAAGAAAATAAAATTCTAGTTGAAAATATTTCCTGCATAATTCCCAATGAAAATATCTTTTACGTAATTTAAATTCCTATTGAGAATATCTCCTGCACAATTTATTGTAACCTATCTACCAACTTAGCATCTGTTTCAGCTATTAAAGACATGCTGTAGGTGGACTTGACACTCCAAATTGGCCCTAGGCATGAGTGTGTGCATGCGTGTGTGTGCCTTCTGTGGAAGGTTGGGCACTTGGCTGGTAACTCAACACCGTAAAACTCCACTGCCAATCATGAGCGTGATCCGCTGTGGCGACCCCCTAACCCGGAAAAGCAGAAAGAAGAAGAAGATTAGCTTTAGGTATACTGCATGCAGTCCTCTCTCAAATAAAAAATAAATAAATAAAAAAGCTGCATATCAAGATGGGATTTAGTAAGGACAAAAGAGAAAAAATAAAGAATGGGTGAAAAAGAAGCATGAAAAAACATGCCTTCCAATCCATCATATCTCTACAGACACAGATGCAAAAAACAGATCTCCATTTGCCTCAGGAAAGATGCACCTCAAATATGTAAGACAGCTGTGAGACAATGATATGCTTTACAGTACCCAAGCATCTAGACCACTATCTATAAACAGATGGCAGGATCCATGCCATGCCATGACTGTGAATGTTAAGTGTCTGAATTTCACTTCAACTTGAACACTAATTTTAAGTGAAATTCAGATTCAGTGTTTGTATGGCAGCAAGGCTCAGGCACACACCCCTTGTTGTATGCTTTCCAATATAATGCAGTACAATAATCAAAAAGTATGGGTCAGAGGCCCACATGACTTTTCATCACTGATAATTGAAATGGATGTCCAAAGATTTTTAAATACCTCTAAAGCCTGATTGTCTTTACTATATGTTGGTAATTTTTTTCCAACAGTTAACAACCATTTTTGTAAATCATTTACAGAAATTGTATAGATTATATATTCCTCATTCTGAAGGAGGTATGGGCCTCCTCAAAATTGATTGAATGTATTGATATGCAATTTTAGCACTGCATAGATATCTGCTGACCTCACAAGATCCAAACATAGTGAAAGCTCTGAAACATGAAGAGAGCAAATCTAAGATGACGTCCCTGCTTAGTTTACCCAAAGCATATTGATGTCAAGCTAGAATACAAACCGAATCAGAAGTAGATAAAAATCAGGTAGCAAGTGGATGTGCCAGAAAAGGAAAAGAAAGAATATAAAGAAAAGAATCAGATGAGAAGGCAAGAAATGTGGAAAAGGCATAAATATAAGCAGAAGTACAGAAAACTCCTGGAGCAACTTCATGTCAATCAGGATCTGACACAGGAATAGTTAAGGACAGGTGAATTTAAACCAAAGATAAAAGGTTAGTAATAGCGGTGCAAAGTAGTGGACTAAGTACACTCTGATTTACAAAGTCCATTGAACATGTGGGAGAAACAGATAAATGCAGGTTCTGTAAATCAGAACTGGAAACAGTCACATATTTTGTTGCTGAGAGTAATACATTAATGGCAGAGGGCCTGTATACTGAAAGGCATAATAATGTGGAAGAATGCTGCATTGAGGATTTGGCAAACATTACAGTATTGAAGCAGGTGAGAGGCATTGAAAACAGAAGCCACAAGGCATTATAAAGAATGATAAAGTGTATATCAAATGGGATCACACATTACCAACAGTTAAAAAATCAATATGAGAAAACTTGATATAGTAGTCAGTGAAAAGAAAACAAAAGTAGCATTCATCACTGACATTGCTACACCCAGTGATTACAGTGTTTTTTGCACAGAGAGACACAAAGTCATGGTATACCAGGATTTGTAGGCAGAAATGAGGGCAATGTGAAAGAAAGATACTCAGACAGTTTAAATAGTAGTAGGAAGAATGGAGAATTTAGAGTTGCTACCAGTACATGTAACTCTATATGACTTACAGAAGGAGTCACTTTTGGGCACACTGCAGGTGCCCTGAAGAGCACTTTTGGTTAACATCAAAGATTAGAACAATACTAATTTCACAAGCTTTAATCATAATTAACTTAGGAATGGGGTTCATTCCCTTCATGGTATTAGAAACCCACATGACTTGGAGAAATAAAACATGAATAAATCAGCTGGTAGAGCTCCTGTTCTTTGAGAATTCAAATGACAAAGATCATCAATGGCTCTGCTAAATCCACTTCACATTCAAGAACCCTGTGTACATCAAATATGAGACAAGGGATGAAATGAGTATGTAAACCATGACCGACATCTGAAGAGACAGCTGTCTCCAGCACAAGAATATTAGGCTGCCTTCACTTCCTTGTTATTTGAGAAAAATGAAAAATAAAAACTTAAATTTAGAATTATAAGCAGCAGTAATTAACAGTCCAAAACTTCAGACGTTAATTCTTCTATAAAATACTAAGAAATGAAATAAATAAGACTTATTTACTGGAATAACTTAGCTTTTACTTATGATAAGTGCTTTCATCCATCAGTTGGGCTTCATCAGATCAATTTTTCAATAACACCTTTACCTGTGTAAAACTTAAAATATACTCAATGAAAACAAATCATAATAAATTAATTATGATTGATTAACTCATGCAGAATAATGAGCCAAAACAGAAGGTAATTCATGATTGGCTAGACTACCAGTATAAGCTATCCTTATGTAAACAAAAGCCACCTTACAACCCCACTGGAAGAGGTCACAACAAAAGGGCCAAAACTTGAGGTCAGTCTTGAACCTGAGGCCCACTGAGATACATTCTTTGTGTCAATGATACAAAAAGACCACATGCTTATATAAGCAGCAAAAAAAAAACATATACCCTGACCACAGGTAAACCAGGTGGCACAAAATGAATAACAACTGAACCCCACACAAAGCTCCTTGGAGTAATCATTGATGACCAATTTAAATTCGGCCTCCATGTACACCACTGTATAAAGAAAATCCACTAAAAGCTAGGCCTACTATATACAGACAAAAGTTTCCTTACCCCCAACTCCAGAATCTCTCTTGCCCAGGCTTACCTTTTCCCTAACCTCTTCTACAGTTCTCAAACCCTAACTAACATAAAGTCCTCTCAACTATCTAAACTCAAAACCACATACAACAAAGTAGCTAGATTTGCTGCTAATCTGCCATCAAAGTCACACCACTGTCTTGCTCTCCAAACACTCAGCTGTCTGGAGTTTCCCAATCAGTACTTAACTTGTCATCATCCACTCTATCATGAACAAGCCCTCCTCCTGCCCTAGCATATCCTCTTTTGTCTCCCCCTATAACCCACCATGCTCCCTCAGAAGCTCAGACCAATGTATTTTACAGATTCATAAACCTAAAAAATCAAATGGACAAAACCTCTACAGCTACCTCCCTGCTCAATCATTGAATAAGCTTCCCATGGCCCTCAGAAATATTACCCATGCTCATGAATTCAAGTCAACTTTCAGAAATTATCTATAAAGCACCCTAAGATGTCACTGCAATCATCCCACTTGAAATCTCCCCTTCTCTCCCTCCTCCTTTATTATTCTCCTTCCCTCACTTTCCTTCCCACTTCTTCCTCACCTACAATTCTGCTATCCATTCCAGCTATCTGTGTATTACAATGATGATCAACTACTGCTCTCTATACCCCTTCTATTCCTATCCACCTGTAATCTGACACTAGTTTCCTTCTTTCTTCTACCCTTCTCTCTTATATCCCCTCACACGGTAACTTGTCAAACAAGCTACTATGATTCTCAGACTAGACCACCAGTAACAATTCTTTTGCATTCTTACCACTTTGTTCTTACCAACCCCCTCAATAATTACTATTTATTTGAAATGCTTCATTTGCTGAAATCTCTCACTTGTACTGTAATGGAAATCTGCTTAAACTTTTTGTGTAAATTTCTATTGTGTTTATTCTATTTTACTTCTCTCCTATTACTTTTTTACTTGCAGAATATGTGCTGTGAATTCTTTACTTGCATAATTTGTACTGTGAATTTTTATTTGCATAATTTGTACTGTGGAGCTTTTCTTTCTGGGCCTCCATTGAAAAAGGGCACAAGCTTAGTCAGACTATCCCGGTCAACAAATGTCAAATAAATAAATAATCCTAAATGGAGAAGCTCACTAAAAATAATGTAGAAAAATAATATGCAGAAGAAAATAAACATCCAGAGGCTAAATTGAAAAAATTATTGGAAATAATATTAAATTTATTTAGTGATATAGATTAAATTCTGTGAGGGAATGTATCTTATAAAAGGTAAATTAGGAGTGTTAAATCTCAAAGATCACTTGTTATATATTAATATGCATTATATAGAGGATTATGATCTGGTCGCGGGTCATAACCCACTTATTATGAGTTCAAGATATGGATGCCAAGAAATTCACCTCAGGAATGAAGCTTGATAAGTGAATCTTGGCATCTGTGTTGAGAACACATAATAATGGCTTATGGTTGGAAATCTGATAATAATTTGTACGGCATGGAGCTATATCTGCTGGATGTACTACTAGTTCAGAAAAAAATGCAAAGTGTTTTTCTGGCTTTCAAAGTCATAAAGCATTTAGCGAGTGATGTCAAAAAGACAGTTTAACACATTTTTTTATTTTATAATGAAAGTCAGGGATATATTACTGGCAGCGACAACAAGCAACAAGAAGGCTTCTTTTAGTTCTGTCACTGTTGCTCGCTAGCCAGTACTGGCAGGTATAACTTCATAGATTGATACCTGGTATTAACAATTGAAGCAGGGGTGCTTAACATTTGTTAAGAGCATATCTCCCACTATAGAAGCACTTAAGTGATTTGTCTTTTTCTGGATATTGGAGCATACTCACCAAGCTTCATGCAGTACATGTTAGTAAAACACATTAAAGGAGTATACTGGGAAGTAATCTTGGGAAAATATACATGATTTTGACAGAGTGATGATGTCGGAGAAAGAAAGAAAGAAAGAGAGGGAACTAAACTGTGTTAGGAATATCAAAAACATTTTTAGGTAACAAGATTTTAAGAGAGGGATAAGAAAAGGAAAAGGTGTGAATTAAGAAAATACTAAATAATTTTAGGCAGATGGTTTGGAGAACTTGGAGGAAAGAAAGAAAAAGACTATTAAGCAAGCAAAATAAATATCAATGCATTTTTAACAGAATTTTTTGGAGGCTTTCATTGTGTTGATTACCTATAAAAGTGAGTTTGAAATATAAATAAAAAGAACTAAGACTAAGCAGTAGTTATGTCTGTAATGCAGAAGAAAATAAATGCACCTTTGTCATTTGATATAAGCAGTTAAATGGATTTTGGAAAAACATTGCTAGATTGTACAAGCAAGAAAGCTTATATGGATATGATATTACATTGAATATATACAAGTAACAATAAACTAGAGGAAGCACTGCCAGACAACATAGTAATAACTTGTATTGTTCTTTTATAAAAGAAAGATGTTATGAACCACTTTATAATAATCAAAGGAAGTTAAATAATGTTTGGAAAATACAGTTTGGGAGATGAAAGAGTTTGTGGCTGAAAGAAATGAGATCTATGTATGTGCATATACATACCTGTCTATAAAAGTATATATCATTTTGGTTTTAAATAATAAAATTCCCGTATACCTTCATAAGAAGATTGTAGTAAAGATAGAGCTGATATTCTGCAAATAGTATATGTAATGCAGTTTTAAATAATAAAGAGGCATTTTACCTTCATAAGGAGAATCTTGTAAAGGCAGATTTGAGATATAAATTAGTGAGTGAAAAATTCTATAATTTTGAAGGTTAGAAAAAAGAAGAAAAAAATAGATATATTTTTTATAGAATGAAAATTCTTGTGATTATTTCAAAGAAATAAAGTATAATTAGAGGACAGCGGGACAAATTCATTAACATCTAAACTAAGCGTAGCTATTGTGTATGCAGCATGGCTTGCCACACACACGATGGCAAGCCATTTGTCATTCAATAAATAGCTCCATATGTAATGTGGAGCTGTCAAACAAAGGTAAAGGGCAGAATATACTAATGAAAGTGCAAGAAGCCAAATTACATGCTAATGAGCCAATCCAACAGGTCTATATCAGATTGGCGAAATGGAGTTACAGCAAATGCAATTTCGCCGACACATATAGACCAAAATCTGAAAATAGCAAAGGCTCAGATCAGCGATATTTTCTCAGGGGAAAAAAATCACTTGGCCTTAGCCATGACATTGCCGTTTACCCCACTGTAATGCAATCTTGGAGTTGGTATATTTAGTTGGGGGGGTGTGTGGGTGGTGAAGCCCCCCACTTAGTTATGTTTGAAATTGTATGTGTTTTTGGTGCTAACAATTTTTTTCCCAGGGAAAGAAATCACTGTTTTGAATGTTCACGGTTTAGTGCGGTTGGTGTTTACGTGTCGCTGAAGAGGCGGTCAATGTAATGCCTGTTTGGGCTTTTAATATAGACCCAATCCGACATGGCAGAGCTATTCAGGAAGGCATAAAACAATTGTTTGCACTCAGTGTAGCTATTTGCCCTGAAATCCAAAATTCTTTGGATTACAGACATAACTGCACTTAGAGAAAAAAACATGTTAGGGGTTGCTGCTACGATTATAAACCTATATGTGCAACAGGCTTTAATTCAAAGTGTTGCTGCTACTGCTGCTGCCAGACCTTGGCCAAGAAGAAGGGTGTTTATACCCCATTTGACTTATCATGGACTTCATGGCTTAGAAATTGTAGACTGACACCAGATGGACAGGGAAACACTAGAGGAAATATGCTACCTATGCTGGCTCACCCGAGGCCCCAGGGAAATTGTGGAGAACCCATCCCAGTGGAAACAAAGGTAGGTGTAGCATTATGTAAGCTAGCGATAGGTATTTTTCAGAAACCTACAGGGGATATATTGGGGTGTCATGGGCCTCACTTTCCAGAATATTACATCAGTTTCTAAATGGAATGCTACAGCATGCAAGGGAGCATATCTGTTTGGCATGAACCCCACAGAAGAGAACAAGAGACATGCAGGAATTTTATGCCACGGCACACTTCCCTGAAGTTTTGGGGGCCATATATTGCATGCACATAGAAATAAAATCCCTACCCAGTGAACAGGAAAGGAGGTACATCAACAGAAAAGGATACCACTCTATAAACTGAGAGGTTGTCTGTAATGCTGAATGGATAATATACAGCAGCTGTGGAGGTAACCCAGACAGTTTTCATGACTGACAGACATGGCACACCTGTGAGCTGTACACAAGGTTTGCAATGGGTGACTTTCCACAAGGGCATATAGTGGGGGATGCAGATTATGCACTGAAACCATGGCTCATGACACCTTTGAGAAACACACAACTCTACTGATCAAGGGTACAATGACACCCATGCTCAAACTAGTACAACATGTATTTGGCTTGCAGAAATCAAGGTTCAATTGCATAGATATCTCAAGAGGTGCCATGCATACTTACAGTCTGCTTCATGTTGTGCAATATAATTCTCAGGAGACAAATTTGACAAGGACAATTAGGGCCAGAACCACCGTTTTCTGTACCACAGGCTGAGCTAGCAGCTCCAGCAAATACATATAAGGAGTTTGAGGGAGAACCACCAGCAGCAGATGCTGTCAGCAGATGTCGGTTTGCACAGCATGCCATGGCTCTGGCTAAGAGGCAAAGGGCTGCACCTACATTGACTACTGTAAAGAAAGAATAACAGCCTTAGCACATACAGATATTAAAAATTATGCCTGACAAATTGTACAACCTTTACTTAACCATGCAAGGCACAGTGATCATTATTTGCACAGGGTGGGGTTGGGGAACAGGAGGGCAAGCCTGAAACCAAATAATTGAATCTGTGCAAGTAAAAGAAAAATTTATTCCTGAAGTATCCGATTTGCTATTAGCAAGATATGTTTGTCAGTCAACAGTACTGCTTAGATACGTAGAGTGTGTGTGTTTGCGTTTGCGTGTGTGTTAGGTGGTATGGGCAAGTATTTGTGGAATGTCTGTTTCTACTACCACTATGTCCTGACATCTCAGACAGGTGTGCGCAGTTCATAGTAGACAAGTAAGTTATGCTTCATCACCCCCAGCCATGAGAACTACCTCTGCCAGGAGTTACACTGCTAGATCCATGGCATCGGCTAGAACTTGGGGTGTTGACTGACTGTGATTGATGTTTGCTTGATGAGTTCTCATCATGACTGCATCCAGAACTATAACCATGTGACCTACCATTTCTGAATCTGGACACCACAATCACTGATGGGGCAGTTGGAGCAGTGCCACTACAGCAGTAGGATCTTGCACAGCCATGTCAGATAACATTAGAGGATGTAGCAGCTCTATGGCCTCATGGATGCCAACACTCCTCCAGCAGATGTTCCATTACAGACAATGCCTGATCCAGTGTGTCATGAATCTTGTCCAAGGAATCACCCACACCATTCAGGCAGTTCTGCATGTCACAGTGTACAATGGTTAGAATAAATGCTATCTCTTCTGTGGCCCTTGTGGAACATACCTGTGCTTACGTGAAGGCCCTACTGACACACCAACATTAGGAGCATGGTGGATAGCAGTCCTCCTCTGAGTATGTCTAACAACCTGGCTGTGTGCCACCTCACCCTTGTAATGGCTATAGGAAAAAGCTGAGATCCCTCATAAAATCCTCCAAAGCCAGTTATGAAAATAAAATCACCACTGATTCCAAAGACATCCACAAAGCATTCTACAGCTATGTCAAGAATCTCAATGGCAACACTCAGATCTGATCTGAGCTACAGCACAATGGCACTAAATATACAGAACCAACCGATATTGCCAACATCCTGGCAGATAGGTTCAGTGCTAACTTTACCCCCGCTCTCACCCTCCAAAGGGCCCATCTTAATACTGGAAGAATGCAAAGCCCCTGTAATGACAGATGAACAAGTAAAGACCGGACTCTCCAAAGCCAACAACACAGCATCCATGGGACCAGACAACATCCCAGGCTACATACTGCATGAACTACAGAACAAACTGGCACCTCACCTAAGTACCATGTTCAATCATAGCCTTACCTCAGGCTATGTACCTACTGAATGGCGCACAGCGATGGTTATCCCACTCCAAAAGGGGTGCCATCATGGACCCTGGAAACTACTGCCTCATTAGCCTGAAAAGCCTGGTCTGCAAGGCCATGGAACGTATCATCTTGGCGCTTATAAACAAAGACATAGTTAACCTCCAAACCCTGGACCCCACTCAGTTTGGGTTTGTAAAAGGTAGATCATGTCTACTAAACCTGATTGACTTCTTTGAAGCAGTCACTAGAGCCATAGACGAGGGCAAGGTAGTGCACACAGCCTATCTTGATCTTGCCAAGGCTTTCAATACCATCCCCCCACTCTGGAATTACAGATAAACTCACTAAACTAGGCATAAATCAGTATGTCACAAGATGGGTAGCCAACTGGCTCACTGACAGAACCCACACAGTAAAAGTAGCCGACTCCAAGTCTGACTTCAGACCAGTGACAAGTGGAGGACCACAGGGTTCAGTCCTGGGTCCTCTCCTGTTCAGCATCTACTTCTCTGAAGTGTAGACCAATACAGAAAGTCTTTGGTTAACAAAGTTCACAGATGACTGCAAACTGGGAGCCATAATAGAATCACCTAATGATGTAGACATTCTACAAAAGGGCCTTACACAGACAGATGCTTAGTGTCAAAGTCATGGCTTCAAGCTCAATGCCAAGAAGTGCATTGTCATCCCCTTTGGTAAAAACTCGGTACCCATGAACTACCACATAGACAATAGCTCAATAAACACTGAAAGTGTGATAAGAGACCTTGGGACACAGGTGGGCAGTAGTCTCTCCTTTGATAACCACATCATCACAGTAGTCAGGAAATCCTTCTATGTGGCACACCTCATCACAAAAGGGTTCTCCCCTAGAAAAAAAGGAGGTCATTGTTCCTCTCTACTCATCCCTCATCAGACCCATTATAGAGTACAATGCCCCATTTAGCATGCATCTCACAAGACACCTGCAACAATTGGAAAGGCCACAGAAATACCTCACTAAGAGGATTACCAGCCTCAAACAGATGCCATACACAGACTGTCTAAAAAAAACTCCAGCTCTACTCCATCACATATCACCTACTCTGACATTAGGTTGAGATCTCTGCCTAACATACAAAGCTATGTCAATCCCAGAGCTGCTGGACATGCTACACTTAAAGAAATCCCAATGTCTCCGAACTACATGCTCCAGGGACCTAAAACTTGTCACCACAATAAACAGAACATGCTGGAGGGATAGATTCCTGTCCCAGAGACTTCCCATACTCTAAAACAAACAACCCATTCATGTCAAGCAAAGCTCCTCATTGGCCCTCTTTAAGAAAAATCTTGACAACTGGATGGGAAATAGAAAATTCACCCCAGGGATCATTTCTGTGGCATTGCTTGACAGGGGCACAGGAAAATAATTTTCTTGGGTGGAAAAAGCCAGTGAACCTTTTTGGCTAGGCTTATATGGGCCCCAGGGCCAACAGCCTAACTATTGGCCCTGGGGCCCATACCTATGAACCTATGAACCTATAGGGAGAATCAATCAGTTTTGCATCTGGAGTAACCAGACTACCCTGATCAACTATGTCACTTTCAACTTGTCCAACGTCTGAGGTATCTATGTCATGTTTATGTAGAGGCATACTGTCTGTATCCAAAATAGGGGAAGGAGATATTATAGGCACAAGCTCAATGTCAGACTGACCCTCTGCACCCTCAGACTGTGCCTCTTCATTGCTGCCATCAACAGAGGCTACTGGTACTCTGACATTAGGTGGCAGAAGTTCCACAGTGCCACTGCAGGATCACCAATGATAAGTTTTACTGCTTTGCCGTCTACTTTTTGGAATTTTCCGGCTTGCTAAAGTTTATATATGTAACAGTAACAGTACTTGGAACACATCTAGAGCCTGTTTACTGTATTTCCTATGTTGCACTTAATTTAAAATCGTTTTTTTCTCTAAAAACTGCATTTTACCTGATTTTGGCCTAGCACTCAAGTGTGGGGTCATTTATTGCACTGTTGTGATTATTTTGCTGCTTGTGTATCTCAGCTACCTTTAAACTACAACAAAAAGAAAAAAAAAAAACAAAAAAATCTTGCTTTTTTCTCACTTTCTGAAAGTTAAGAAAGTTCAGTTACAGATTTGCTGTTCTGAACTGTTTGGAAGTTTCTAGAAGGCCAGTGCTTGCTTGGGCTAAAGGGAAGTCTCTGTGTTCACCAGTGGGAGTGGTTAACACTGAACAGCCTGCCTGTCCCTGGAGGAGTGGTTACTACCTAGAAGCTGTAGTTTTATTGGCCATTTTGGGTCAATTCTAAACTCCTTGATCTCTCTCTTAAAACCCTACAACTCTCTTTTTGCGCGGTTTTGCACACTGAGCAGCGTCGGGCAGCACCGCCTAAACAGGTTTAAACTATTCCAGGCTCCACAAAGTCTGCTCTTCACTTTTTCCCTTAGAACTGTTCAAACTCTCAAAGTAATCCCTCTATTCTCTTTCTAAAGCCCTGCACTTGCTCAGCTCTTATAAGGAAACACTAACTAACTAAAGCACTACACCCTCCTTGAGTTCTCATAAGTATTAGACTCCCGATTGGTCCTTCCTGATCAAGTGAAAAATCAGTTCCCTTCCCTAATATGAGCAGTAAAAAAACAGTTCCCTATACTAATCTGGTATGTCCAAGGGTCAGTTTCAAGGCTACTCTCCAGTCCAGCTGGTGAATCTGGGAATTTTGAGGCAATGTTACAATTGCCTTATGTACACGGACAACCCTCTCCTCCTTCCAACAAACTCTAATACATGTGAGAGATGCAGTTACATAGCCAAACTGGAGGCAGAGCTCTCTCAACCCAAGACTGGCACAGTCAGTCAGGAGGAAAAGGTAATCACCCACACCACAAATCTAGTCTCACACAGACCTATTGCATCTGCATACCCAACACATAAACACACAAAAGCATACTCGGCGGCTCTAAATAAAAATCTGCCTAAACAGCAAAGACCTCCTAAGCAGATATCCAAGCAACAACCACCACTCAACAATACCCACAAATCACATATCTCACAAAATCAGTGTGCCTCACAGTCTCAGCCCTTAAGGCCAAACAACACACCAAATACACTTGTTATAGGGGATTCTATTGTCTGGCACACTGACGTCCCGCTCACCAGACTGAACAAGGAGAAGGTCACTGTAAGCTGCCTGTTGGGTGCCAGGATCTGCCACATAATGCAAGCACTCAGGTCACTCCAAAGCAAGTACAAGTATGACTCCATCATTGTCCATGCTGGTGTGAATGACCTGATACGTACCTCCCTGGACTACATGAAAAGAGACATAGAGGAGCTCTCTGACCATGTAGCCCAGGCTGGTATGACCCTGATCTTGAGTGGCATCTTGCCCTCACCAAGAATGCTGCCACAGTATAAAGACAAAATTATCAGTTTCAACAATTGGCTAAAGTATTGGTGTCATTCAAAGGGGATTCAGTGTCTGTCAGTCTGGGATGACATGCTCGACAAGCCACATTGCTTCGCTAGGGACGGCTTTCACCTGTCACCCTTAGGCTTTCATATACTGGCCAAGGCTCTTGCTACCCCCATAGTGCCTTTTTTAGGCAAGGCTCAAAGGACAAACCCACCTCCATAGACAACCCAAAGATAAAAAAACTAAAGGTAATGCTACTCAAAGCCAGAAGTCTAAACCTCAAGATGCACGCACTCGAGACTCTCCTCAGTATGGAGAAAATCGATGTCTGTGCAGTAACAGAAACCTGGTTCAAGGCTCCTGAAAGCACCCCAGCACTACCAAGTTATAACTCATACCATGCATTTCGGCCCCAAACCTCGGACTGAAGCACAAAAGGAGGGGGAGTATCTATATTCATCAAAGATACCTACACCGCCAGGTTAGTGGCACTGCATGAAGCATCGGAAACCATCCATGTGCAACTAACAGCGGGCAAAACTGCCTTTCAGTTTGTAGCCTGCTACAGAACACCCTCCCTATTACAGGAACCCCACTTGGCATTCCTGAGAACACTGGAGAATATGAAGGTCTTTCCAAACACTATGTTATTGGGTGACTTCAACTACCCAAACATTGACTGGGAAAACTACTCAAGCCCAAACACCCTCGCCCAATGGTTCCTTGAATTTATAAACTCTAACACAATGGAACAACTGGTCACCACTCCCACAAAAGGGAACAACATATTCGACCTGGTCATCACCAACATAGGGACTCTATGTTCCACACCAGAGGTAAACCCCTCATTGGTAAGATCAGACCATAAACAAATTTCCCTGGACATCCATATCCTGTCCCCACCCCCAGCCAAGGAAATCACTGTAAAGAATTTCTCAAAAGCCAACTTTGCACTTCTCAAGACTGAGGTGGAATCCTTCAAAGCCCCTGGGCCAGAGGATAATACAGCCCAATCTGCAGAATCCTTTACAAATGCATTCTATGAGCACCTGCAGGAATGCATGGATCATGCTATCCCAAATAAAACCAAGACTCACTCCTCCAAAAACAGGAGACCGGTCTGGTGGACCCCAGCCATAAATAAGCTATACAACTGAAGGAGGAAGCTACTACATGACAGAGCAAAATCCCAAAAAGGGAAGGCATCTCTGATCAGTATTAGCAAGAAACTTCGATCCCTCATAAAAATCATCAAAGGCCAGTTTTGAAAGAAAAATTGCCCTAGACACTAAAGATAATCACAAGGCCTTCTTTAGTTATGTCAGGAACATGGGCGGAAACTCCCAGATATGCTCTGAATTGTTGCATAACAGTACAAAATATACCAAACCTACAGACATAGCCAACATCCTGGCAGACAGATTCAGAGCAAACTTCTCCCCCCCTTCCCCCCCAAAGGAGCAAATGCCTATCCCAACTGAATGTAACCTTCCTGACATCACAGATGCACAGGTGAAAGCTGCCCTCTCCAAAGCAAAAACACAGCATCTATGGGACCTGACGGTGTCCCAGGCTGTGTCTTACATGAGCTCCAAGAAGAACTTTGGCCTAGCACTCTTGTGTGGGGTCATTTACTGCACTGTTATAACTTGTTGATACTTGTGAACCTCTGCTATCTCTGAAAAAAACAAAAAAACAAAAATAAAAATCTTGCTTTTTCCCCACTTTTCTGAGATTTAAAAAAGTTTAGTTACAGGCTTGCTGTTCTTGAACTGTTTGTAAGTTTCTTGGAGGCCATTTTTTGCTTGGGCTAAAGGGAAGTCTCTCTGTTGATCAGTGGCAGTGAAAAACATTGAGCAGCCTGCCTGCCCCTGTGGGAGTGGTTACTGACTTGAAACTGTAGTTTTATTGGCCATTTTGGGTCAATTCCTAACTCCTTCATCTTCCTCTCTTAAAACCCTCTTTTGCATGGTTTTGCGCGTTTTTGTGCATAGCGCAACAGCGGGCAGCGCCGCCTAATAGGGTTTAAACTATTTCTGGCTCCACAAAGTCTGCTCTTCACTTTTTCCCTTAGAACTGTTCTATCTCTCAATTTAAACACCATATTCTCATTCTAAGGCCCTTCACTGGTCCAATTAAGTAATCCTACAAGTTAGCACTATTAAACCATAAGCACTACTTACTCTTATACTCTCTACGATTACCCTGTCCTCTATTGGTCCGTCTTAAATTCAGTTTCCCTATATTACTCTAGCATGTCCAAAGGTCAGTCAATGGTTTCCTCTCCAGTCCAGCTGGTGAATCTGGGAATTTTGAGGCAATGTTACAACTGTCTCATGTACACGGACAACCTCTCCTCCTCCAAACAGGTTCAAATATATGTGAGAGATGCAACTATTTAGCCAAACTGTAGGCTGAGCTCTCTCATCTCAAAACTGGTGTAACCAGTCAGGAGAAGAAGGTAACCTCACACAACACAATTCCAATATCACATAGTGCCATCACATCAGCGAACCAAACACATAAATACAAAAAAAATACTCGGAGGCTCTAAATAAAAATCTACCTAAGCAACAGAGACCTCCAATGCAGACATCCAAGCAAACGCTACCTCAAAACAAAACACGCACAACACATAGCCCACAAAGTCAGTGTGTCAAGCAGCCACAGCCCTTAAGGCTGAATAACACACCTGATACTCTTGTAATAGGTGACTCTATTGTCAGACACACTGACGTCCCACTCACCAGGCTGAATAAAGAGAAGGTCACGGTGAGCTGCCTGTCAGGTGCTAGGATCCGCCACATAACGCAAGCACTCAGGTTACTCCAAAGCAAATACAAATATGACTCAGTCATTGTACATGCTGGTGTGAATGACCTGAGACGTACCTCCCTGGACTACATGAAAAGAGACATAGAGGAGCTCTCTGATTATGTAGCCCAGGGTGGTATGACCCTGACCTTGAGCAGCATCTTACCCTCACCTAGAATGATGTCACAGTACAAAGACAAAATGATCGATTTTAACAATTGGCTATAATTTTGGTGTCATTCAAAGGGGATCCAGTGTCTGTCAGCCTGGGATGACATGCTCGACAAGCCACGTTGCTTCACTAGGGACAGCTTGCACCTGTCACCACTGGGCTTTCGGATATTGGCAAAGGCTCTTGGGACCGCCATAGTGGCAATTTTAGGCAAGGCTCAAAAGTCAAACCCACCCCCAAAGACAGCACAAGGAACAAGAAACTAAGGGTAATGCTGCTTAACGCCAGAAGTCTTAACCTCAAGATGCACACTCAAGCTCTCCTCAGTATGGAGAACATTGATATCTGTGCAGTGACAGAAACCTGGTTCAAGGCTCCAGAGAGCACCTCAGCACTACCAGGCTATACCTCATATCATTCTTTTCGGCCCCAAAACCCGGACCGAACCACAAAACGAGGGGGAGTTTCCATATTTATCAAGGATATCTACACCTCCAGGTTAGTGACAGTCAGGAATCCCGGAGAACATGAAGATCTCTCGAACACCTGTCTGGTGGACCCCTGCCATAAATAAACTGTACAACAGAAGGAGGAAGCTACTACATGATAGAGCAAAATCCATAATAGGGAAGGCATCTCTGATCAGTACTAGCAAGAAATTACGATCCCTCATAAAATCCCCCAAGGCCAGCTTTGAGAAAAAAATTGCACAGGACAACAAAGACAATCATAAGGCTTTTTTCAGTTATATTAGGAACCTGGCATGAAACTCCCTGACTTGTTCTGAGTTGATTCTAAATGACAAAAACTACACTGAACCCACAGACATCGCCAATATCCTGGCAGACAGGTTCAGTGCAAACTTCTCCACCCCCGAAAAGAGCAAGTATCTATCCTGGCAGAGGGCTGCCTCCCAAACATCTCTGATGCTCAGGTGAAGGCTGCCCTCTCCAAAGCAAAAAAACACTGCTTCCATGGGACCAGATGGCATCCCAGGTTGCATCCTACATGAACTCCAAGAGGAACTAATCCCTCAAATAAAACAGCTATACAATCTCAGCCTCACTACAGGATATGTGCCCACAGAATGGCGTACAGCAACAGTGGTCCCACTCCACAAAGGTGGAGCCTCTATGGACCCTGGAAACTATCGCCCCATAAGCCTGACTAGCTTAGTCTGCAAGGCTATGGAGAGGATCATCATGGAGCTCATAAACAAAGACATTGGGGACCTACAGACACTAGATCCTACCCAGTTCGGCTTTGTCAAGGGCAGATCCTGCCTTTTGAACCTGGTTGACTTCTTCGAAACAGTCACCAAAGCCATAGATGAAGGGAAGGTAGTCCACACAGCCTATCTGGACCTTGCAAAGGCATTTGACACAATACCCAACTCGGGCATCATAGATAAGCTATCCAGCTTAAATATAAACCCCTATGTCACAAGATGGGTTGCAAACTGGCTCAAAGACAGAACCCACAGAGTGAGAGTTGCTGGAGCCATGTCAGACTCGAAACCGGTCACAAGTGGCGTCCCACAGGGTTCTGTCCTGGGACCACTCTTGTTTGGTATATACTTTTCCAAGATACAGGCAAACATGGAAGGACTATGGCTCACCAAGTTTGCAGACGACTGCAAACTGGGCGCCATAATCAACTCTCCAGCTGACACAAACATCCTTCAAAAAGATCTCAGAGAGACAGATAATTGGTGCCAGTGCCATGGTTTAAAGCTAAATGCCAAAAAATGTATAGTCATACCCTTTGGCAAAAACAATGTGCCAACAAATTACCACATAGGCGGAAACCCATTAAGTACAGAGAAAGTTATTAGGGACCTGGGGACCCAAGTTGATAGCAATCTCTCCTTTGAAAACCACATTGCCAAAGTGGTTAGAAAGACCTTCTACATAGCCCACCTCATCACGAAGGGTTTCACATCTAGATCAAGAGAGGTAATCGTGCCCCTTTATTCATCCCTCTTCAGGCCCATCACAGAATACAATGCCCCTTTTGGGATGTACCTTACCCGACAACTACAGCAATTAGAGAGACCCCAAAAGTATCTCACCAAGAGGATCAAGGGTCTCAAACAGATGCCATATGCTGCTCGGTTAAAAAAACTCCAGCTCTACTCAGTTGCATACCGCGTACTTTGAGGCGATCTATGCCTGACATACAAAGCTATGTCAAATCCAGAATTAATGGACATGCTCCACCTCAGTAAATCTAAATCTCTTAGAGCCACACGCTCGAGGGACTTGAACCTCAGCACAGAAATAAATAGACCTTGCTGGAGGGACAGCTTCATAACCCAGAGGCTCTCTTCACTCTGGAATAGAATTCCAGTTCATGTGAGGCAGAGCACCTCACTGAATCTCTTCAAGAAGAATCTCGATAGGTGGATGGGGGATCGTAGGTTTGTCCCAGGGATTACTCCCGTGTCACTATTAGACAGAGGCACAGTAAACTAAACCTTAAAAAGGGCACAGTATACTCAAATCAAAGGGTGGCGTAAGCCATACAGAATCTGGCTAGGCTTATAATTGCCCCAAGGCAGATAGCCTAGTATGAACCTATGAACCTATGAACCTATGAACTGAACCCTCACATTAAGTCACTGTTCAAACTTAGCCTTACTACAGGATATGTACCCAAAGAAAGGCGTACAGCTACAGTGGTCCCACTCCACAAAGGTGGTGCCACAATGGACCCCGGAAACTATCGCCCCATAAGCCTGACTAGTCTGGTCTGTAAAGCTATGGAGCGTATTATCATGGAACTCATAAACAAAGACATTGGGAGCCTCCAGACACTGGACCCTACAGAATTCGGCTTTGTTAAGGGCAGATCTTGCCTCTTAAACCTAATTGATTTCTTGAAACAGTTACCCAAGCCATAGATGATGGCAAGGTAGTCCACACAGCCTACCTGGATCTCGCAAAAGCCTTCGACACAATACCCCACTCGGGCATCATAAATAAGCTTACCAGCTTAAATATCAACCCCTATATCACAAGATGGGTTGCAAACTGGCTCAGAGATAGAACCCACATGGTCAGACTTGCAGGTGCCATGCCCGAATCCAAACCAGTTACAAGTGGCATCCCACAGGGCTCAGTTCTGGGACCTCTCTTGTTCGGTATATACTTCTATGAGGGTCAGGCTAACACGGGGGAATTATGGCTGACAAAGTTCGCAGATGACTGCAAACTGGGGGCCATAATCGAATCTCCAGCTGACACAAGCATCCTTCAAAAGGGTCTCACAGAGAAGGATGCTTCGTGCCAGAGCCACGGCCTCAAGCTAAATGCTAAAAAGTGCATAGTCATCCCCTTTGGGAAAAACAAGGTGCCCACAAATTACCACATAGGTGGTAATCCATTAAGTACGGAAGAAGTAATTAGAGATTTGGGGACCAACTTAGATAGTAATCTCTCCTTTGATAATCACGTTGCCAAAGTGGTTAGAAAGACCTTCTATATAGCCCACCTTATCACAAAAGGGTTCACATCTAGATCAAGAAAGGTCATTGTGCCCCTCTATTCGTCACTCATCAGGCTCATAATTGAATACAATGCCCCTTTTGGGATGTACCTTACCCGATACCTGCAGCAACTGGAGAGACCCCAAAAGTATCTCACGAAGAGGATCATGGGCTACAAACAGATGTCCTATGCAGCTCGACTAAAGAAACTCCAGCTCTACTCAATCGCTTACCGCCTACTCAGAGGCAATCTATGCCTGACGTACAAAGCCATGTCAAACCCAGAATTAATGGACATGCTCCACCTCAAAAAATCCAAGTCCCTTAGAGCTACACGCTCCAGGGACATAAACCTCAGCACAAAAATTAATAGGACATGCTGGAGGGACAGATTCATTTCCCAGAGGCTCCCCTCACTCTGGAATAGAATTCCAATTC